>NW_019102520.1:359291-408277 GCF_001856785.1 Myzus persicae | reverse complement strand
GGGGGGGTTATAGACAAATCAAAAAAATCGTCTATACAAACAGTCGCGGAATCGGATCAAACCTATACCCGTATAATCTTGTGTTAGTTATACTTTAGATGATAACCGAGTACCTATTAAAACGTTTAGAATCTAAAAAAATAACACCTCTCGTTGGATACTGAAGATGACGGATTTTTGGTTTTCTTTCGACAAATGACGTTCTAGAAAAAAAAAAAATCATGCGAACGGGATGGATATTTTTTGAGGTCGGTGTTTTGTTTTTTTTCTGACGGCGCTCTCGAATTACCGAATACTTTATAATGATAAGTCATAAAAATTCTATGATAATGGAACGAGACAGCGAAAAACGAACGACGTGGCGACTCGTAAGTCGATACGTTCCCTCGGGTGTGAATTACGATATCGAACGAAGAATGGAAAGGAGAAAAAAAAACTAATGCGCGTACCTACCGATTATCATATATATTATAATAATATTATACGATATGTGCATCGAATCTTGCGATACGACCACAACGAATAGCGTCAGACAGGAAGACGGAAAAATCGAAACGAGAGAAGCAACGACCAAGGGATAGAGACAAGGAGCGGGTTCACGAAGGATGTTTTTTTTTGTTGGGGCATGTTCATTAACCGTCATTGACAAGGCGTAGTTGTGTCCGACGAAAGATGTTCGTATGCGCCTACCTAATGCTATTTTGGGGGTAGCTTTGGCTTACTATATATCTACGTCTACTAAGTATTACCTATATAATTATAATTATGGCGTTTCGTTTGTGCGACGGTCGTGGCTTTTTTTTGTGATTTTGGTTTTTTTTTTTTTTAAATTTGCTTTTCGACTCTCACCCGCCGGCCACTCACTCGACAGCGGAAATGAGCCGGAAACGTCGTAGACGATCACGACGAATACGCCTGATGCATAACAGCCGACTTGTGCGCCGTCTGCGGCTGCAGTTTGGGGTTGGTGCACGCAACCTGAGCGTTTTTCCGGCGTTGGGGCATGGACCTGATGCGCAGGCACAGGTACGCGGATACCAGGCACGAAACCAGCAGGATACCGAGCAGGACAACCAGCGTGGCGGAGAATCCGACCGTGGTCATGCAGATCATTGACGAACCTGGTTCGACGGTCCTGGTGGGGAAAACCATGGTGTTGGTGGCCGATCCGTTTGTCGAGTCGTCGAGCGCGAACGTCAGATCGCCCGTGGACACAACTTTGATGACACGGTTGACGCCCACGGCTTCCTGTTCGGCGGCGGCGGCGGTGCTGGTGCTTGCGGTGGTGCTGGTAGCGGCCGACCGACGGTGAAGTCTTGGGCGGACGCGTCTCTCGTCCCTGGGGTGCGCAGATCCGATGCGTGCGTATACGTCCAGAGGTGCGGGTGGAGGACCGTACTCGGCAGGACCCTGGATCGCAGGATGGTGGGCAGACAGCAGGTTACCATGCTGTGCGCTGAGTATGGCGTTGGAGTCCGAACATTGGTCCGGGCACTGGTATCGGCATATCTGTATGGTACACTGGAAGTGAACTTCCATCGAGTCCGGGAACTTGAACGCCTGGAAGTGCGCGTAAGACAGCACGGACGCGCTGGCACCGAAGTTCTTGATCTTGGTAAACCGGGACATGAGCTTGCCGCGGGTCACGCAACCCTTCTGGTCCACCAGTTGGATGGGTGCACGTTTGCCGTCGTGAGCCATGCAATTGCGCACGAGCATGTCGAACTTAGAGTCGTCGTCCTTGATAGCCAGCACCATGGTCATGGTCTGTCCGATCTTCACCAGCCCGGAGACTTCGGAAGCCCACGGTCCCTTTCCAACCTTGTTGTAACAGAGAGAGAAAAATAAAAATAGAGAAAAACGAATCGAATGTGTTATTATATTTATTAATAATAATGATATAACTTGTTATTATGCACGCAGCGGACAGATGATGGGACCCGAATTTTGGGGCGTCATTGTTTTCAGGATAAAATGGATGAATGAGATTTGACCTACCTAGTTGTCGGCTTAAAAAGAACTTTACAGTCATTTCTCAAACGTGTTATGCCCGCATATTATTGTGTCAGCTCAGACTTAGAAAGTGTGTAACATCAAAAGACTATGCAATTCACGTTTAGCTTCGTTTTCAGCCTAATTTTAATACCACAGTGAATTAATGTATTAATGCAGAACCAAAAAGGTAACAATATTACCTGTGGTTTGGATGCTATGTTTTCGATATTTTTAATTTGAAATGAGTTTTGAAGGGGTGTAAAATATTAAAATTCAAGAACACTAACAACTGACTTCAAAATTATTATTTCGTTGTAAATACGTTTCTAAAAATGTTGTTACCATAATAGGCATAAGGTTTGATATAAAAATAGATCACTTGGGCATTACGACTAACGACGCTATTCGTGAACTGCCGAAGGTTCATTTGCAATATTACGGTAATCTTGTACACTGTAAGACGAAGACAACAAATGCGTGCGAGACGTCTTCAAAAGAACACTCAAGGGGCACACTCGTATTTATTGTCCCCCCGTTTGTTGGTTTAAAATTGAAATATTTAAAGAACAACAATTCGACCTAATATTGTACGAACGTTATCTGCGGTGATAATTCGTCGGTTTCCTATGGCATTTGGGGCCATAACGCTTTAGTTGTGTGAGCTGTGAAATATAGTACAGTTTAATATAACGAAAAACAGATCATCGAGTAAGATAGTAGTGGGTAGGTCGTTGAAATCTCCGTTGAAACGTGGTAGATACGAGTGTACGACCCGTATAATAATATACACGATAATAATATAATATGTATCTGGTGTAAATGCGAAACTCATGTGGTGTACGTCATTATCATGCGTTTTTCGAATACGTATTCGCGATATCGATGGTTAAATTATAACTGTAAACGGCGTATAATATCGACTACACGATGTATAATTATGTTGCGCAAAAATTGAAAATTTATATCTATGCTGCTGCGGTGTGTATTATAATTGATATGTAGATTGTGGGTACCTATATACGTTTGAAATTTGCATAATAAAACGGGTATTCGATTTTAGGAAATCGAGCGGAAGGAGATAAAAATTATCACCCGATTTAAACACAAATGGCACGTCGACGGTCGAATTATATTCGTACCTACATCGTCGCGTTACAAGATAACTCTATATGTATACTAATCGTGTGTTTGCTATTATTATGTACATACTATATTTTCGTATAATCGACTTGCGTGTGCAAAATTAATTAGTATTCATTGGGTCGAACCACTGCTGTGAAATAACCAGCACACTAATAACGCGCATAATCGCAAATTATTTCGATTTGGCGACATTAAAAATACAAAAATCGCCATTCGGAATAGCGCTATTATACGGTGCGTGTATGTACTATAATATGTAGCCCATCATGTATATTATAATAAATATAATTCTCAAGATAAAATATCTGCGGTGGCCGAAGAGGGAGAGGAGGCGATCATTTTGTTTGTACCGATTTCTCTACACTGCCGAAACGGGCGAGTCAGTGGATGTACAACACGAGGACCCAAATGTGATTTATAATAATAAAATATTACGTACTCAAAAATAATCATGAATATTATAAGGGGGATTTTTTTTCTATCTTGTATTCTTGTACCACTCAATGTGACAATATCTCAGGAAATATAAAAATTATTTTAAATCATTATTTTTTTTAACATATACGTAATTCTAACGACGTTAATCAGTATATTGAAAAAGCATATTCCGCTTGTTTATGTTCACGATAGAATAATCAATGGAAGAGTGTTAGGTGGAAGGGGAACGTATAAACGATGAGGCTTCGACTAAGACGTGACAATTTGGGGTCGCTACTATACACTCGCGGCTATCAGGATATCATATTATATTATACTAATGCCCACGACCGTGGTCACGGTCACGGTTAAAGTGGTCCCACCGACATCTTAGAACATACCATTTATCGATGACATAATAAAAAATAAATTACTTGTATCTGCATCCAACATCCAACGTTGTCACCGGCGAAGTCGGCTCTGACCACGTCCAGCATGTCGACCGGGAACGGCCTGAAAGTGACGGACTTCTCGTACTGGTCGTGCCACGTGCACCGGAGCTTCCTGGCCTGATCCCAGACCTCTTGCACCTGTGGATCGTACTGGATGACGACGATGTTCTCGAAGTAAGTGCCGGACCCGGAGTCAGCCCCGTACCCATAAAGACCGTTTTCGGTGTTGCCGGAAGTGCCGCAAGCGTGCACGCCAATCTCGAAGTTGACGGACGTCCGGCCCAGGCCAGCGGGCAGGTGCACGCAATTTCCGTTGCTGTAGTGGCCCTTGCTGAATACGATTCCGTAGAACGGCTTGTCGAAGCTCAGGAACACCTTCATAGAGTTCTTCTCGCACTTGACGTCCAACGACACGATTTTGGGCATGTCAGCGGATGCGCTGCTCGGCCACGGATCACCGAGCGCGTTACCTACTGGTCCGGCCGAGTACACCTTGTCCATGGCTTCGGACTGTTGGGCTACTAATTGCTGTTGCTGTTGCTGTTGCTGTTGTTGCTGCTGCAAGGACGGTGGAGGCGGCGGTGGTCCGTGGTAACCCACGTTGTGATGGTGATACTTGCCGGACTGCTGTTGGGATGGTGGAGGTTGAGCCTGCTGCTGAGGAGGTGGAGGGCCGCGATTCAGTGGTGGATGGCCACGGATCGGTGCCGACTGCGGTTTAAGGTAGTTGTGTTTGGCGATGGAACCGGACGCATCTTGGTCGTCCACGTCGTCACCAGTCTCCATGGCCAGCTGGTCGGGGTTGTGTGCCTCCATAGCGTCATCACGCTTCTGTGCCGGCTACTGCAGTTGTCCATGCTGCAGTTGCAGTTGCTGTTGGTCGGATTGCAGCAGATCGTCGATTGATTGCGACGTCCCGGAAACGGCTTCGACGACGTCCACTTCTTCCGTCATCTGTATGCCGTTTGCAAATATGGTGAGAACGAGAAAAAGAAAAAAAATGAAACAGTGAGAACGACGAAAGGAAACAAAAACAATTTTGAAAAATTGCATGGCATTTTATCGTATACATATTGTACTATATAATTACAAAATTATACCACTTCCCGGGGGGAACACGCATTGTTCACGTAGTCTTATCATGTTATATTTTTATTTTGTCGTAACCGGACGAGAGCGTTTGAAATTGTATCATAACATCCGATATAAATTTTTAACAGCTCTAAATGACGTCCACGGTTAATGCATGGGTATAATTTCTTTATAGTGGGGGGCATAACGGTTGCCAGTTTTTAAACAAAAAGTAACAGAGAGTAAAGTGGCCATCCCCATATGGTAAAAAAATATGTTAGGTTAGGTTTGTGACCTAACGTTGTTATTATATTAATATGCTATGTTACAAAGGTTCTTATATTATACTTCGAAAATTGCATCATAATACGTTCTTATTGTGTGTGCATTGACCCATTGACGGGATTTACATAAAATCTTCCCCACTAAAATGATTGATTAAGAAGTGTTAAACAATAAGTACAAATATTATGATGTATGCTCAGCGAAACATATATTCAAGAATATCTAAAAATTAGTTCTATCTATTCAAAAAAAAAAAATAATAAAATAAAATATAGCTTTCGGGTCAATGTATTAGCCGTTAAAGACAACGAAAAATTAATATAATATTGTTGGGGTGTAATTTGTTTAGATTTTATCGCGTTGCACCCGTTTAGGAATGTCAATAATTATTAATGATTACCCATATTATATACTTGGACGCACTTTAGGAAGGTCGTTTCCGGGACGGACCGGGGAAATTTCAAATTGCCCGCGATACATGTTATTGTATATTATAGCCATATAGGTACTTATTAACCAGCCACTACCGCGGTGGTATAAAACATATATATATATATATATATATATAGATCGCGGCGATCTACTTTCGAAAAACGCGAAAGTCGTAAAGGATTCATAACCACGCTTACACACAGCATAATATTATATTGTTGTGCATATAGGTATTATTATTATTATTATTATTATTATTATATGTGATACACGCTCTGCACGTCGCCGCCGCCGTGTCTGGCGAACGGAAAATCAACGAAATCGCTGCTTTTTCGGGCTCGCTGCAAGGTGTCGAGCAATAATATCATATTCGCATTTGTTTTACTCGCACACACACACGCCGTATTTAATAACGATATTATTATATTATTATGACGCGCGCACGAGAAAAATATGTGTTTATTGTTTGAGCGCGTAAACGATACGCGATATTCTATGCTGCTTAACGGTACCACAAAGGTTACCTAACCATAACGAGTAGACAGCAGAGCTCATATATATATTATATACATCTAAGTACAATAATGTAAGATCTATATTCCGCAGAGCGAGTACAACGTATATATACAACCGTAATACGGTATAATTGTCCATAACGTTGTATCTATATATTATTATTTATACACCGCGTGTCCCGTATCAATTAAATAGACCAATGGTATTAATGACTGCGTCGTATATGTGATATTTTTTTGTGTCGCCACTTTGTCGACTTTTATGCCACTACAGACATCAGCTGCAGTTGCAGTTTGCAGTTTTTTTGTCGTTCAAGTTCACATTCGAAAAGAGAGAATTACTCAGTATACGTCGTATACCACCTATACAGCATTTAGTGATAGAAGTAATAATTTTTTTTTTGTTTGGGGATACTCACGCTGTACGCCAAAAAGCAAAACATCAGCGACAGTCTAAGGATCATTTTTCGTCCGTGCGGTCTTACTGAACGATCTGAAAACATAAACAGATAAAAGATGTAATATTATAATGGTAATAACAAACGCGCAAAATGTATAATAATGTTCTGACATAATATATATAGCAATCGGAGAAGGTCGCGTCGTATAGTCCGAGCAACATCCCCCAATAACGATACTTCGATATTATATTATTGACGGGGGCGCGACGAAGGGGAAAGTTAAAATGTGAAATCGATTGAATGGAAAAAAAAATCGTCTTTCGAAAAGGCCACCGCCGCGTGCGTGTGATATGGACCACCGCTGCAGTCTGGCGGTGTCTGTGTATGATATGCGCGATGTACAACAGGTCGTTTGACCGCTTTGAATTTAAAAAAAAAAAATAAAGAATAAATAAATAAAATAACGATTTCCTTCCAGTGCCGGACCGTGCTGCCTACTTTTGTGCAATAGTGCTGCGGCAGTTCCGTACGTACGTAGATGGGTAAGGAAAGAAAAAAAATACGACCGTCAGACAGATGATTCCGGTTTTCGCGCTCGTCTCCGCGTTCCGCGGCGGCACATCCTGTTCACCGGGAAACCTGGAGAGAAACACTAGTGACACACTCGGACATATATGTGTGTAAATCGTCCGTTTTTACCAGTACGTGATCGTTAACAATGCCGGTTACCGATATACGGCACACGCACACGCACACACACTCGACATTATGCGCACAAACTGCATCGTGGTAAGAAAAATAAAAATAAATATTGGTATTATTTAATGACCATATATAAGTTGTGCATTGCAGAGCCTACGGATCGAAAAGAAATATATACGAAATGAACTTTCTCAAACGTCTCCGAGCCGGATAGCCTTTCGGAAACGTCGACATCGCGGTGGTACACAATCGCGGTATACATTATTATATATTCTGTATACCTCCATAGGTCGTACGTGCATACGATTTCTGAGAGCTTTGCTAACCGCGGCGGTTATTATTGCGATCGCGAGAATTATTTAGATCATCGAGAGGGAGTATATTATATATATACATATATATGCGTGTATGTATTTAAATAGGAATAACGTGTTTCATAATTCGATAATAATTAAGAATGAACGAGTGCCGCTCAACTTCCGAAATCCGGTTTTATGGTCGCAGCGGTGTGCGACCCGTGAGTGGGTCAGTGTTCTTCTTAAAAATAAAATTAAATAAATAAATAAAATGGGATAAAAGCCTTAGCAGTCTCTCCCGACTAGGTTACCGTGCTACTACTACGCATTATGTATGTCGAACATTTTTATGGTAATATATTATATTATACGTTTAGGTCAAGTACCCGAGAGAAAACGCCGGCAGCTGCAGTCGAGCCCGCTCGCCCGCTCCCGGCGTCGATCAGTGAACGTGATTTTCAATAGCCGCGATCACGTTTTGTTTCTACGAAACCATTATAATATGTACGTACCACCGCCGCCGCCGATTCTCTTTTCTTCGCCAATCGATCGGTTTGCGCATGATGACGATAATAATATGGTAAAAATTGGCGGATGTAAATCCAATATATATATATATGGGTGCACACAGTTGATTATATTCGGCGGCCCGGGTGCCAGGTGCTCCCCTCGGGGTTTTCTGGGTCAGATTTCTGATCGATTTATTACCCCCTTTCCAAGTGATTGACCCACAAAAACGGCGCGTACCGAATAAACACAAAACCGTTTAACAGCGAAATCGTATCGCGATGCGACGAAAAAGTGTACACCGCCGCAATGACGTGCGTAGCAAATAGCAATAAACCAACGAAAAGCATAATATTATGTGTACGACCTAATTAGCGTCCGACGGCGCAGATAAGAACAAAATAGGTGTACAAACGACAAGAAAAAAACGGTTGTTCGCCCAAACGCATAAATATGTAGCAGCAGATGAGGTGTGTACATCGATACCATAACAGATATCGTTCGGTGCGGTTCTCATTCGGTTTCGAATAATCATCGTAACAATTTATAATATCGTTATAATTTAAACCATGTGCCATTTCACATGCAGGTACAAGCCCGTCGTTGGATTTATGTTAAATCGTAACGATATATGTTATTCGGACGTCCACTGCACAATTGGCGCCAATCGGCCTGACCTGCTGCGAGCTACTGCAGCAGTGCACTATCGCGGCAGCAACTGCATTCGTGGTCCACTCGCGATATGATAATATTACGCACAGGGTTATCGCGGTATACCCAGGTGTACCGCGGTATAGACTCTGGTGTCCGGCGGTATAGTCACTCACGAGCTTGCCGCCGGTACACGAATCGTATACATCCGGCAAGCGGGCATCATCGGCACTCGATCGCACACGAAAGTACGAAACGAGACCATCGACAACCCATTGTCCCGAGTGTCGCTACTCTCGTGTATAACGATACACCGACAATATATGCAATAATAACAATAATAATATAATACGTTATAATATATATTATATTATATTACGCCGTCTGCCGGTTTTACGTGACCGTGCATACGTAATGCACGTAACATCGCAGATTAGGCCGTTGCAATCGGTTTTTGTTCGGCACGTGCATTGTCTCCCATCGGACGAGTTTCGCAGCTTTCTATTTTCGCTCGTCGCAGCATCCCGCGACACGGACTCCCCGCGGGTCGCCTGTAACGCCCTGCTAAGTTCTGCCACCAAATCGCACTTAATATTTTCACTTTTGACGGAACGTATTGAAACAATCGTCATTCCAATGATAATACTATCGTCGTACCTGATGTGCGCCTGTTATTTTATCGGGGCAGTCGAGCGCTGCAGGTACATGCTATATCGTCGTAGTTTAGTCGATTGTCATTGCAGCTAGTCGCCCTCTGCGCGGGGTCCAGAAACGACATTTCATCGTAATTATTATTGGACTTACTATCGTGGTTTCGATGTTTAATTATTGCCGTTGCGAGTCGATGGACAGCGGTTTATAATATATTCCCTATATTATGGTATCTGCAGCACACATGTATGATATATCAAACGCATAAACGCCAAATTACACAGTTATTAACTTTTAAATCGTGTCGGTGCGTCCATTATTCGTTCTACATACCTACTCCAAATCGCTAAAAGTATAATATTATCATATTGTAATTATTATATTCTTATTTCATATCGCGTACTATATATTATAAGTACTGTCTTTGTACCTATTAATCTAGATATCGGTCAGTTCCGACTTTCGACAAATATATTAAGTTAATCGACTATATGTCATTTCCGTCTATGCCCAACACTATTGTTTCCCTTACTAATTTATACACGTAGATACAATATTACGATCTTGTGATATCTGCCGAGACACGTCCTTCTATGAAAATTACGAAATTACGTTTTTCCAAAACCATGACACTTTGTTGCAATCGTTCAATGATAAATAACACCGCTATTAATATTTTCGCTCCAATACCACCTATACAAACTTGTTATCTCCACGACTAACTACAACTGACAACACTTTAAACCACTAAATGAAAATTAATGATTTTGAAGCGCGTCCAAAAAAAAAAAACAAATATAAATTATGCAAAATCGTTGTGATTTTAACTACCGTTACAAAGTTTTCTATACAGTGTTTGACCTGCGTTGGTTTTGAAAAAACATTAATTTTACAGTTTATTCATTAAATACAGATTTACAGATTTAGTACTACTTTGATTATGTACATGCGTTTTAGCCGTTCTCAAGTGTTAAACGTAAATGTTTGTATTTAAAAATAGTCAATAGACGCAGTTCAAACTGTGTAACTGGTGTGGACTAAAACATTAATATAATAGCATGAGTACTTATACAATACATATATATTATATTATTGTTCAAGGCGTAATTTATAATAATTGTTATTGAATTTTTTATAGCTTTAGAAATGGCATAACGCCCGTTTGATGTTCATTGATTTACCACTCAAATCACTATTTACAATTTGCCGCATACAATATACAAACATATTCCATATCAATTATCAACTGCTAAGGTGACGTTTAAAAACGAACTGATTGGTATTACCCACGCACAAACAGGTTTTAACACATGAAGAATAAGTACCGGCTTATTTATTGTAATCGTTTTTTTGATCGTTCTGATGGAATTCATTCATACTGTCAGTTGCCCGGGGATCTGTTTGATTCAAAATTAATAGGTCGTGTCAAAACTATTAATAATATTTAAGTAAAATAAGATATTGTTTAAAATGATTTTCGCTCTTAGCTGACCGCTGTTCGTAGTTCACGCGATATTGTGTAAACATTCGTCGATACGTGAGTATACAAAAATTTAAAATACTTTTATTTACTAAAATTAAACTGCGTGAATATAATTGTTGATATTATTCATTGTTTATAAAAGTATCGCCCTCAACGTAATAATTTCCAAAAACAATTAATAAGTCGAAATAAATTCTTATAAAACTTTACTTTAGGGTAGGTTGGGTTAAGTATATGTATTTATATGGTGTGAAGTTAATTAATTTCTGAGATACCACCTAAACGATCCTTATTATAAAGTGTGTGTGTGATCATTAAAGTAAAAAAAGAACAACACTCTTTGTAAATCAGTATTAGATTCAAAACCTTTATAGATCTTAGAAGTCTGCCGAGATCGGCAAGTCCCTCATAACGAGATAGTTTGAGAGTTGCATGTTTTTAGAGATTCGTAGTGAATATCAGGGTTTAAAAAACCAAGTTATAACCAAGACAAGTAAATAATAGAAATCTTACCTCGAAACTAGGAGTGTGGTCTCACAAGCACGTACTTCGACAGCAACTTGTTGTATTATGATAACAAAACAACAGCACTATTGTAACACACTATTAACAAAAAAAAAAAAAAAAATAGTATAAAAAAAAAACTTTTCGGAAACTACAAAAAGTTCTAACGATTTAGGCCGAACAAGCAGTTGACGCGACGGTTTCAAGACGATTAGTGATCGAGAACTCTTGGCCGGCAAGAAGAAAGGATCAATAAGATCCATCCATCTCTTCGCCGCGGTTAGCTTTGCAGGGGTTCGATGATGATATTGAAACGGCGACAACGTGTTTCCGTGTCCCCTTCCTACTTCACGGCCACTCGTGTGATAGGTACCAGCCACTTGGTCATGACCTAGACCTCAACAGGAACAAGTCGGATGGTCTGGTTTCATCAAAGCCCGCATAGCAATTAGTCTGCGTGTGTGAGTGTGTGTGTGTGAGTGTGAGTTTGTGTGTGTGTACGTGTGAGTTTGTGTGTGTGTACGTGTGTGTACGTGTGTGTGCGAGCGTGTGTGTGTGTGTGCCTCACCGTCCCTCTCTCTTCCCGTCTGCGCGCTTGTGTATACACTATACAGGTGTCTCGCTCTCTCGCACTCTTTCACTTCCCACCGGATCGTCTCTGTCCATTTCTCAGGTTGTTTCACTACGATTTTGTGCTTCATTGAAACTATTTGTACGGATATGGCCCGATAATGCTATTCTCAGATGATAATAATAATATAACGTATAGGCACTCCACGAAAGTAGCGAACGAATGCGCCAAAACGCATACAGAAGAGAGAAAAGTCCTACTGTCTAATTACACAATTGTGTAAACGCGTAGCCTTTATTTATTTTTAGTTGTGAAATCTTGACATTAAAATCAAATAACCTAATTTCAAACAAAATCTTTCGTAAATTATAATAATAATGTAGAACGCAGCTAGACAAATATAATAGTATTTCCAAGTCGAGTTATAAATGTTCGACTGTGTCCAAATTATTATCATATAGATAATGTATACTATATTATTATAATCGTATTCTAAACAAATATATTTTGCGCTATTCTTTGGTGATCGGCCATCATCGGTACAACAGTAATTATAATCAAATTGGGAACATATATTTTTTAATATGTTGATTATTTCAAACATAGAAACGGAAATGTACAGTACATAATAATAAGTTGTGTTCGACATTCGTATATATTATACATAAATTTAAGTACCATATCAGAATATCTACTATGTAGATATTAGATGATAATAATATGAACAGTTATTTGGTTGTAGAATTGAAATTTGGTTTTTCTGGAATTATTCAAGCTTTCTATTTACACCTATAATATTTAAAACAATTTCACTGTGTTTTCTTATCTAAATAACAAATTTGATACTTTTTAAACGGCAAAGAGTACTTTTTTATTTCATATCTTTAAACAATTAGACATTCCATTCAGAGTTTTATTTATGCATACAATTTATTTTCCAACTGTTATTTGTTGATTGTTATTAAAGTTAAAAATTGTATTAAAAATATCGATTGTTAACAATATTACGTAATAACCAATGTATAATGTTACTACTTACTAAAATATAAAAGAATATTATGTTTCTTTTATAGTTTTTATTGATAGAAACATATTTTATCTGATAACGTAGGAAATATAATAGTATTAAATTATGTAATAACAACCGGTAATACAATTTGATCAGATGCTGTCTTAGTTGCAGAATATGTAAGACATTTATAATAATTTGTTTATTGTACCTTTTTAATAATAATAAATAATAATAACTAAATTATGAACATTTAATAAACATTTTTCATAGTCACATCACGATTTTATTATTTTATGATGTATTCATTTTTAGCAAAATATTATGTTGTAACACGAGTCACAGCGTTAAGACAAGTATTACCTACTTTTTTTGGTGCAGTATTATGGATTATTATAATAGTTTATGTAAGTAATCCTGCAATTTTTAATCTTTAACTCCTTTTTTTTTATCACGAATATCGGAAATAATAATTCATGACATCTTTGAATAATTTTAACCTTTAATGAGTACAATATATTAGGTACTTAATTATACTCAAATATTTACATTTATACTAATTTCTCCTTTTTTTCTATTTACTTAGATAATGTAACACTGCAGACATTCCATTATGACGACACGAGCCGCCACTGAATTCTATGTACCTATATAATATCCAACTGTCCATTCTTGCAATTTCAGGGATGTAATATTATAATTCTAAATTAATAGGTTTAGGTATACGGGTGGTTATATTGTTAACTAAATTAAATGTATTAGCTACTTGTTAGCGAAGGGTGTGTGATGATGTCTTCGAAGCCGATCAAAAGAAAACTGAGTTTAGACTCTAGAGTCCACACATTCAATAGTAAATTGTATCTAGTATAAAAAAAATGGAAAAATAAAAAATGCATGACTAATATGTTTTTGCTATTGACTTAATTAAACTTCAGCAACTAAGGCCATTAGTATTACCACAGTTTTGTACAACGTCTAACTCTAATATAAGTAAACATTATTTATTCATTAAATATATATTTGTATATAATAATATTTACTTCGGAAGAATATTATTTGTTTAGTTTGCCCGGTCTCAATGATTAAGGAGATGATGAGATTGCTCAATATGCCTGGTCCGATGGAGTCGCGAGGGTTTGGATTTGTTCTTTTTTTAGTCTGTCTTCTTCATGAGATCTGCATTCTGTGAAAATGTGTTTAACTGCCATTGCCAATTACTTTCAGACTGTTTGTTGACAAATAAAAAAACTGTGTATAGGTACCTAAATTACGGTATGCGCATCGTTATTGATAATAGCAATTATTGTTGATTGCGATACTATACAATTAAAAACATTAAAAATGTATTAAAAAAACAATATTTAGTATCTATACGTACAACAATGTACTAATTATTAATATAATCAGTTCTTATATAATTATCAGTTTTGTTCTTATGTACGTATAAAAAAATAAAAATCTGACAAGTGCAAGTGAGTGCACTTTGCTGTACATTATATACGTGTCTAGAGAAGTCAATCTAATGGATGTCTGAAAAATAGTCAAAATATTCCAAAAACTGTGTGGTGTATGCCAATATAAACATTTGGTGAACATTTCATGTACCTATAAGGTTTTTAGAATTACACTAAAAAACAAATCGAATTCCTCAAAAACTAGTTTTGTGTAGAAACCTTAGTTTTTCCTTAATTTTTGTTTATTTTTCCTAACGATTTTGAAAACTACGGGAAACTTTTTACTTTTGCTTGTATAAGATTCACTTTCCTACTTGAAAAAATGCTGAAGTAGAAAGCTGTGACATTTTTGCTGTTCCAAAACGTGATGCCATGACACAAATAAAAAAACACACATTGTAAAATCAATAAATTCATCGCTCTGCTCCAGAACCTAAAATTTCAAAAAGATATTTGTACACATATTTTTCGCAACGAATTGATTGCAATTTGCGATTGATTTAAAAATTAAAATATTTAAAATATTTATCTATTCAAGGCAAATTTTGAGACATTGTATCAAATACAACATAAAACTATATGTTTTAAGAAATTAAAAATAACTTTTTGCTCTGTCAATGTATAAATAATGAATTTTTTCGTATAAGTATAGTAGTTGATAAGATTAGGCAGTTAGGTTTACTTAGTTATTTCAAATGTTAGCAGTCATAAGATAAATACTAGAAAGTTAATTGAAATTAATATCTATAATATCAACTATATAAGTGCATAAAAAGTAATTGCATAACGCATCTAATTATAGTAAATATGGCTGTTTTTCAAACACTTTTTCAATAGTAAAATTGCTCGAAAATGTTCGTGTAGTACGTAATTATAGATCGAAAATCGAGACATAAACTGTGCGTGTATATTAAAATGATGGAATTCTCGTTTTCTAGAATACCATAAAAAAACACCAAAAATGGAACCGTTTTAGAATGTGATGATAATCGCTTTAAAATTTAATGTGACAACACTCTAGAGGTCTATCTGAAACACTAATCTACTAAATTTAATGTGTGAATATAATATAATATTATTGGATTATTGTACATATAGTAACCTGCTATACATTTGAAAGTATGTCAAATTTTGTAATTGTACCTAGACGGCTTAATGTCAATTTAACTTTTTAGTTTTAATTTTAGGGATTGTAAAAATATATTATATAAAATACTCAATCAGACACCTGTTAATGAAAACTCATAACCATTAATATAATATTATCTTATTGATCATAGTAAAGAGACTAGAAATGATTGGAAATTACATAATTTTTTTGTCAATTTGTTAACTATTAATTGTTTTGTTTGTATTATATTTTACTTTATAAAAACTGAATATTAATGCATAATTATTTTCCCTCAATTCTAATATGGACAATACAGTTGTATTATTATCAATGCAACATATGTTTATCAATTTGTGTATGTATATTATAAACTATGTACATAAAATATACGTTATTAATTATGGTACATACATTACGCATTGCAATTATAACTTTTTCTTAATATGTAATGTTTTTAGAACAAAGAAATAAATCGAATGATATTTAATATGAAATTGAATATTTTCAAAGTCAATTTTTGTAAAAATTATGTGGCACATGTAAATTCCACCGGAAAAGACGGGTCATAAAAATGTTGTAAGAACTCCACCCGAGAATTTATTTCCATAGAAAAGGTCAGTAGTAAATTCCGCTTCTGATATTCATGTAATCGACAGTAATTATTAGTAGTTTCGGCTTTCATCTTCGCTCCGCTTTCTATACAATAACCCTCGATTTGTAATAAAACACCCGATGAGTAGGTCAACGATTTAAAAAAGAATTTAGTTTTTAAAATGGATTATATTTTCGAGAAATGTAATTTATCGTTTGACAGTTATTTTGCTAAAAATTAAATAATACAATACTATGAGTTTGAATTACCTATCAAATTAAAATACGAAAGTTATAGAAGAAAATATAAAATAATAAAATACATTTTTCTAAAGAAAAAATTATGTTTCCTAATGATTTATTCGATTTGTATGCTTTAATTTTCGTTGATACAATTTTTTATATTTTGATATATTAACACTTATTAACAATTACGGTACCTATAGTAGTAATATTTTTATAGTCTTATGACTTTTTCTATATCGTACTTACCTATACCGTAGCTTAAGAAATTCTATGAACAATAACAAATATTTCAAATTTAAGTTTTAACAAAATATACTGTTTACATTTATTATTATTATTATTAGGTATATTAAGTACTAAGTCACAGTTAAAGCTTATAACTCTTTGCATTACTCTTTTAATTATCATAATCGACATAATCTTTAACATTATATAATTATTATAATAATAATTATAAAACTGATATTTTTATAAGGGGTAGGGAGTATAATAAGTTAATTTCAATCGAAGATTACGTATTAAGAACATTGTCCTTAGACCAAACTGCACTGATGTTATGTACGTGTAAACTGCTTAGTTTACACAATCTATAATGAAAAGAAACTATGATTAAAATTAACCTCATAGCGTTATATTGCCGAATATCTCCATCACGATTCTTGAAATATGTTTTACAACGTAGAAATCGTTATAAACATTTTAGAATAATTGAATTGATAATAAAATATACGTTAATAATGAAGTGTAGTTATGAACGATTAATTTAATCAATTGCCATTGATGATTTCACACGAATGTGCAGTGTAAAGAATAAAGATTATCAGGCATCAGATTAAAGCAAAATTATTCATTTTTCTATTATTATAAAATATTATACAATAGTTTTTTGACATGGTGCGCATAGTTATTATTTATCACTGCAATATTGTTCTGCTGCAGTTTAAATTTATATTTGTTTAAAATATGTTTTTTTATTGTAATATACTTAATTTTTATCGAAATAACGATCCTTCAATGTAGTTCCGTTTGACTAAAGAAATTATGAAGTCTTGACTTTCTTCGTGACATAAAGGCATAATTACTCAACAATTTTGTAAGGTTAGTTTTATTCCATTATTGTTTTTATTCGAGTTTATTATATTACTTCGGTAACCTAAACAGATCATACATAGGCAGGTGTATTGTATTAACTCAGTACCTAGGTAAAAAACATTTATTATGTCTATTAATACAATTTGAGTACAGAGTAGGTACCCATCCATCATTCATTATTATAATTATCATGTACCTAAAATTGGTATACAATCAACTTAAACAATTTTATCAACACAATCATAATTTGGGATGTTTTAGTAAAGTTTTTCGAAACGCGTACAGAACAAGACAGGTAACCCGAGTGACTATACTGACTACCAAAGGTGTTTAATAAGTTACGTTTAATGTACATTTGCATATTGTTTAGTTAGCTCCTTATTCAAAATTTGATTTAAAACAATTTTTTTCTTAACACTAAATACATTCAACTCAAAAATTGAATGATGCGTGTCTTACTAATTTTAAATGATTTTGCATATTTAAACTTTAAACGATTTTTATACCGAAATTGAAAAAACAAAAAAAAATTACAATTAAAAATAATTTAGACCATTACTCACACATCTCGATGGTCATCTATATATGTATTTTGAATCATACTATTAATTTAATAATAATTTTTTATTGTACTAGCATTAAAGTTATATTAAAAAATAAAAATGTTTCTTTATAATAATAAAAAGATAATGCATATTTTTGAATATTATTATCAGTTTTGAACAATTAACTATGCATTTTTTTAAATTAATTTTCTTATAAATTCATATTTTATAAAAAAAATATTCACAACACGATTTTTTTAATGCATATTTATGCACTTATCAGGCCCATGCTAAGAATTTATTCATAGAGGGGATTACCAAAAGAAATTACATTAAACTTCAGAAGTCTTAAAAAAGTAAGCTTGGTTTTAATTCAATAAGACCAATAATTGTTAATGACCAAGCTGCGAAAAAAAAAGACAATGTGGGGAGAGGGTTTACCACCCCCCAAACTCCCTTTTACACGGTCATGGCACATATTATTTCATCGACTTTCCTTCCCATACATTTCCCGTGTCTTCCCACGTCGCCGAAACCCAATTTGCCGAATCCCAATTCGCCGACACCCCAGTTCGCCGACTATTTATTTACATGTTCCCAATTTGCCGACTCCCAATTCGCCGACTTATTAAAAAATAAAAATAAATACAAATGTATCATGTATAAATGATTATTAATCCATTAAGTCAGTAGATACATTATTTAATTATTATATATAAAATAAAAGTAAAGTAAGTATAAATATTATTCATGTATAAAATATAAGATATGATATATATATATATAAAAAAGTAAATATAAATAAAAAAAGTTATAAAATTATTGTATGATTATATGATATTTTATTATATCGACATATTCTATTAAAGAGATTTCTTCTAATTTCAATCTAAAAAAAAAAAAAACTAATTATATAACAACTATTATACATGTAAAAATTAATTATTTTATAATATTTACCTATCCTTTGCATTTTTTAATCTTTCTTCAAGCTTTCGAAATTTCATTTTAGTTAGTGGTTTTAGATTACCGTTTTTCTAGGCTTGTAGATCAAGTTCAAAATTTTGTTGTTGATTTTTTATTTCAGTTATCAACACAAATATGTTCGGCTTTGATAAGATCATTGTCAACTGTCGGCGAATCGGGAAAATGAAAACTTTACTAATAATTTGTCGGCGAACCGAGACGTCAGCAAACTAAACTGTCGGCGAAAAGGGAATATTTTAAAAATATTTTAAAACTGGTATATTTGTCGGCAAATTGAGTTGTCGGCGAATTGGGATTCGGCAAAGTGGGTATAAACCTACATTTCCGATCCCTGCTCGATCATAATCAAAAATAAACTTTTATCGTATTAAACTGTTAAACAATGTAAATTAAAGTTCTAAACTTGTACAATTGCTTCACACATTTACATTTACAACAAAACATGCAAAATTATAGGGCCGTGAGTGAATAAGGAGCTTCGGGTGTTAAATTTTAAATGGTCGATAAAGCCAAGTTATAACGTGAAAATAACCAATATGAATCGGGACGAGGACTAGATTAGTACCTATAGAACACCGAAATCCTAAGTATGAATTTAAAAAAAACGTTAACAGCAGTTAGATATATCCTGGTGTATAACCGCGTGATACAGTTGTTGAATGTCACGTGCTGTATACCTATATGACAGTATGGCCCTATACCAAAAATTATTTCATTCAAAAACTATTTGATTCTACGAATATGCGTATATGCAACATTAAAAAAAAAAAAATACTCCTAATTTCAACCAACTCATACAATTGCGAAATAATGTAAAAAGCGATCAAAAAAATTCGTTATAACTTATAACTGTCTAAAAATGTATGAGAACAAAATAAAGAAATGACGTGAACATAGTATAATGATATTCGTTTTCTTTTATAAAGTGGTACCTAAAAATAATTCGATATAGGTATGTCGTATATGTGTATAAGAATATAATATTTTGCTGAGACGTATTAACAAGGGATAACAAACGTGTATTTATAAAACATTAAGGCTCCCACACACAATATTTTGAATTAAAAATAGTCAATCTATTAATATATTCGTCAAAGTTCGTAATATGGTGATGTATTATGTTTTCAACAATATTTTACGATCTCCTATAGAAAACGTTAACTCGTCTGACCCGTACCTGGCTAGTAGGTACTCTTACGCACTCTATAGTTACATGCCACATCGCTTCGTGTATCCAACTCTTAAAACAAATTAGTTGTACCGTTCGAATTACAATCGTCGTCAGTGTTAAACATTGTACAAGCAGTACAATGGGGAGGGGGGGGGGATAACATATTAATTTCCGATTAGATGTGCGTACGTCTAACACCGACGATTTTGAAATGTATTTTTTTTCGATGCCTATATTATAATGATGTGTATAATAAAGACACGTCCCATTGAAAAACCCTAACACCCTATGGATAGACACTCTAAGTTTTACAGTAATTCACTATAATAAGTGTTAAAATGTTACTCTTAAATCCCTCAAATTGCATTAATACTAGACAGTTTATTTTGAAAATAAAGCTAGCCAAGCACACTACGGTTTATTTATTCGTAAACAGTGTTTGGCGATATTGAGCAATGTATATGGATAGCTTGCGAAGCGTATAACAGATAATAAATAAAATGTTTTAAATATTAGGTCAAACATATGGTAACAACCACTGACTTACTGTCAAAGCTTGTGTCAAAATCTAAATTTGTTGTGTTTTAATTCTAAGGATAATCATGCCTAAGTCGTTGTAAAAAATAATCTTTAAAAATAAACTCCTGGAAATGACTCTATAGGAAATTAATCAGGTAAATAAAAATGTGCAGCTTAATGCTTATAATATAAAAGAATGTGTTTATACGCATCTTTAAATAACATAAATATTAAATATTTTTGTGTCAAATTTTATCGTTTTTTTTTATATGCTATCAAGTATCTGAGAGCTATATTTAGTGGTTTC
This sequence comes from Myzus persicae, assembly GCF_001856785.1. NCBI lineage: Eukaryota > Metazoa > Arthropoda > Insecta > Hemiptera > Aphididae > Myzus > Myzus persicae. The sequence continues at coordinate 387,169 of NW_019102520.1, read as the reverse complement.
ACGAAATTTTTCATTCATATTATTTTGAATAATTAAAATATTAAATATTATCGACTATTACAGATACTTAAGACTTTAATCCGTTTAACGATCAGTTGTGCAAATACAAGTAGGTACCTACTATTTTACTATTAAAGTATTAAATATTATAAACAATCGACAATACTATATAAATCAAAATTAAATACAAGATATGTATGATTTGTTTCATTCGACAATCTGTTTTATTCCTATTCCCTTTATAAATAATTTTTAGAAACTTAACGTCACACGTTCACATAATAATTATATACGCCTGTTCCGAAATGTATAGACCGCCATATACATATATGCATAGGGTATTAAGGTATTTTTTATAAAGTTATACAATTAGTGTAAAATATATGAATAGACAATCATTTATTAAAAATGTATTAAAATTAACAGTCTGATTGATTGTTATAATTAATTTAAAGTAAAAAAAAATATTGTAATGGGCGTTCAATAATCACAATTCTCATAATTTATCAGTGATCATTAATTAGTCATATTGGTTTTATATACAATTACCGATTTGTATTAAAATCCTAATCGCAGATGATAATAAATAAAAAACACACAAATTTGGTGGTCACTCATATAGGCTTCAGAACGGTAAAAAAAATTGTACGTTACCGGTAAAATTGTACGCAGTCGAATTGCGGAACTCGCATATCGTAGGCACTTAGTGTTATCATATTTCCCACCCTTCTGAAAAAAAAAATTGTTGCTCGAGCCACTTGGTTACACGTGGTACCTATCTTAATCATTATCACTGTCGTGTCCGTGCGTGTATCATTATTTTATTTTATTACATTATATTATTGTTTCCTCCCGCGACTAGTTATTATCGGTCACGACGAGCACGTGTGTGTGAAAAAAAATCACGACGTGTGCAACGATAGAGCGCCCATGTAATAATATAATAATCATAATAATAATAATAATAATAATAATAATAATAAGATATAATATTATACTCGCAGCATCGATACCAGTACCGTGGTATTAAATATGTATATATTCTGACGTCGGCGTCGATCGGCCGAGAGCTGCAGCGTACGATCGTTTTTCTTTTCCCCTTATTAATTAATTAACGTATCCGGCAACGGAACGGATACAAGCACACGATGAATGATGATGATAATAATAATATTATTATACACAACAACGCCGAAAATAATAATAACACGCGGTCGTGTAGCGATAATATAATTATTATCATCGTTATAGTAGTAATAATAACAGTAACGCGTATACCTGTGTAAGATTACAAAAAAAAAAAAAAGTTTTTAATTATTGCGAGTTCTCTCCCGCGCAGGCGGCGGCGATAGTAATATTCGTATGATGATAAATAATAACATAACAATATATATACATATGTGTTGCATACTACGCATAGGTATTATATTCTGCTACATGGCCATCGCACGCGTTATTATATTGTTATTAGGTGCAGTATAGTTAGAAAGAGGACTCGTGCGTAACGCACCCATTCCTCCGAGTATGATAATAAATAATGCGGGTAGGTAGCTCACACATATCGGCGATCAAATGGACCGCTTCTATATATATATATGTGTGTGTGTCGTACAGCCTCCGCCGAATCGTCTCCCCCGCTCCGCAAGAGTCTCAGTTCCGGTCACAGTGCGTATGACGTTATATCGCCCATGTCACATTATTATAATGCACCCCGAATCGAATTTTTTGTTCAACCTCTAAGTACCGGACGCCAGCTGAAGTTGTGTCCGCTATTTGGAGGTGCCCAATGTTCAGCGGTGATGCGTATAATGGAGTGACCGCAGTGTTTGTTTTTCCCAAACATATTGTTTGCTTTGTTACAACTAGAAGGAATTCTGTAATCTGATTTTTGCGGATCTTGCTATCTTCGCTCCGTTGCGATGAACACAATTGCTATCACCTAACCTATCTATACCAAGTGATCCATTCGACGAAATACACTCACTGTTTCAATGCTCATAACGCTTTTGATTAATATTTTTAAAATAATTTCAAGTCGTCAATACACGACATTTTTCTAAAAATGTATATTTTTAATATTTTTTTATCGTCATCGTGCACTTTTAATTTCTCACTCCAAAACACAATATTATTTGGAGTACTTCGACAAAATTTGAATTTCGGACGAGTAATTTATGAGTCCAAAGTATTCAAAGTTAGAACTATTAAATTAATTCCTAGAAATTTGATTTTTATAGATCAAAATACTACGGATAACATTCTGCTTCCGATTATGAAATTAAAAATATGTGTTGGCATTCAAAAAATAAGAAAGTTAAAAATTTATAACAATAATAATAATACTTAATTAGGTAGGTAAGGTTAGGTAAAATTAAATATAATAAATAAATGTCTACACCATTTATTATCAACTTTGAAGTAATTAGTACATATTTTTTTATTTCTCTGCGTCGGGTTAACAATCATTATTTGAGATGACCCAATCATTATCGTCGAGTAAAACATAATATTTAAAAGTACCTAATTTATGTAATGAATTAATGTTCGAATTTATAACTGAGGTGTTATTAAGTGATAACTAATAAGTGCCTATATATCGATATAGTTTGAAAATATAGCTAATAAAATCATACATAAAACTCGGTTTGTTGAATAACGACCGAAAATGTTTTATTATTTTTTAATTATTATTTTATATTAGATACTCAACGGTTAGTTTCGTGAATAATGTAAAATGTATTTGAACCTTTTAATTTCGGTCTGGTGCGATGCGGTGTGATTCAGATTTGTTTGTCTATAAAGTTTGGTTCGTAACATCATCTTGGCAATATTAAGAGTTGCATCAATCTACTCCATAAGAGCTCCATAAGAACATTTTTAACGGAAACACGTTTAGGGTTTCGAGACGGGTTTTCCGTGCCTACCGCGATCCAGTGAGCTTTTAACGAGCATTTCGAAAATTCCACTGAAGTGGGTGAAAAAGTCATCGGCTGCAGGGCCTGCAGTGCATTTATACTGCATAATACAATATAGCAGCTAAGTATACTGCAATATAACATACGGCCGTGTGTGATGCGAGCGTAAATGTGATGTGTGTAATGACAAAATGAAAGGGATAATGAGCAGGATTAATGCGATTTTGGCAACGAACTCGCGGGCCGGTTCCCACGTGTCTCCGTCGGCCGTCTACGCGGCGGGTCGCTGGCGGACGAGCGACGGGTGTCCCGGCAGGGGGGTGCGGGGAGCGAGGGAAAGCACCTTGGGCGGGAGGGGCGGTCAGTCTGCATTCCACCGGGCAGGTCGGCCCCGTGACCTACTTATTATCTTCTTCTCCCATATTTATATATACCTGTAGTTGTACATAAGTACCTGAAGCAGCAGCAGCAGCAGCATCAGCAGCTAGGTATATACTCTCGCGCGCGCGCACTACACTCGCTCCGGGCTTAATCGCCTCCCCTCTGTGTACTTTTTATTTCTCCGTGGCACACACACACACACACACACACACACACACACACACACACATACACACTCATAAGTCATCGTCGTAAGTGGAACCCCGTTTTATGGGAACTGGATAGAGTATACACTATACACATGTGTTGGTGGGTGTGTGTGTGTGTGTGTGTGTGTGTGTGTGTGTGCGTGTTAGCAGTGAGTGTGTACGCGAGCCGCCACTCAGTGCGGTGTCGGAAGCGAAAGGAAGCCGCCGCCGCCGCCGCCGCCGCCGCCGACAGGGGCTAACCGAATAACTACTTCCTCCTCTTCCTCCTATGTATAACAACGCGCCATTTGCGTACGAAAAAATGTTATGGAAAGTAAAATAAAATAAAAAACCTAGTATTAATGATCCATTGATATTATTGTACGCACACACACACACGCTCGTCGGGACCACACGTACTACATACGTCTATATATGATATGGGTATATACAAGCAAAGTATAATGTATAGTAACCTCATAATACGCACTGGTTTATAGTTCGTTTTACGGGTACGTTATTAGCATGCCATTGATTAGCGTCGTGTGTACGCAACTAATATATATATATATATATGTAAAATGTGTACAGATCAAACAGACGAGATCGCCGCTCGTTCGTGGTCCTCGGTACGAAATAATTACTATCATTAAAATCGTATCGTATGGACACGTCGTCCGTCGTCGTCGTTTTTCCGATCGAATCGCCGCCGACCGAATGTCGATATCACGCACCGGCCAGATTTCACATTGTTCTGGGTATAATATTATGTATTATATTACGATGTGTATAATATTATTATGTTATTATCCGTCTGGTCCGATTGCGATCTGGAACGCCGAAAAAATTCATTTCACCACAATACGATGGACTTCAGACGGTAAACTATTACATAATAACAAATCATAATATATGATATAAAACGATATCGATGAACATTACGAATAATTATTACGAGCGCCTAGACGTACTGGATTGTAAAAAAGAAAAACCGGCAGCCAGTGTTATATTAGCCATAGGTATAGTTATTATATTTTTATTCGTCGAGATAGTATACATTCCTAATAAAAAATATATATATATGTATATAATTTTGTACACTGCCGCGACAAGATCATTGTCGTTATAGATGCGAACCAACGATACGCATGTATATAAATAATTACATTATATTCAAATATTGCTCGGATAACGTTTCAAGCGGTCTAATTATTTTCATTACAATGAAAGAGAGACACAAGCGTCATAAATAATTCAAATTTTCAGGCTAGCCGGTGAAAACTAAAAGTAATAATAATGTGTTTGCATTTGAAAGAATGTATAATTGCACGTTGAGGTTAGCCTAACCTATATACCTACCTACCTGATATTGTTAATAAAATATGCAACTATATTATACAGCAGTGGATTACTGCGCGAGGCCGAAAAAAAATATGTTCTCGTCTCGGAGAAACGAAGAGTTTGAAAAGTATAAGTTCTCGGCGTCTGTGAATTCTAAATGTTATTATGCCGACGACACGCGACGATTAACTGTAAAAAAAAAAAACAAAAAAACAAAAACGCACGTTTTTAAGTACAAATTAATAATAATGCAAATGTCTAGGCACAGATAGTAATAATATAACATTATTTAATTTTACCAAAATATGTTTAAGTGAATCGATATCGACGATATAACATAATGCAATATTATCAGTTATTATTTAAATCGCTATCGATTTCGATTTTCTGCTTATTTCCGCGGTCGTTGTGCAGCATGGGGTGCTTGAAATTGTTACTTCCGGTTCCGGTTTTCTTGTCGCCGGCCGCTACCGTTTTTGTACCGTAGTACAGCGGGATGACGGCGGGACTGCAATCGTCCTGCACCATGGGAAAATTGTACTCAAGTTGGACGCCGTACTTGGGCAGTTTGTCGTGTACGTAACTGCGTACGTTTACCGGCACAGTCCTGTTCCTGGACAACAGGATACTGGACAGATACCGCGGGCTGGACGGTTTCTCAGCGCAGTGCAAAAGCACCGCCCACGTGTCCTTACAGTCCAGCACGAACGTGTTGTAAACGCCTTCGTCTAGAAAATCGCATAGTGGTCGTCTTTGAGTTATAATTATTACAGTCACTTTAAAAATGTAATTCGTCTGCGATTGCAAAAATAAAAAGTTGCTTTGACGTGAACAAACGGAATTAGTTATTTAATTACTAATACTAACCAATACTTAATTATTGGCTTACTTACAATTCACAATCATTTTATCTCTAACATAGGCGCAAGTGCAGCACAACTGGGAAAAGATATTTTGATTTTAAAAATATTATTTATTTATATTATTCTGAGCTATATAGTCACCACAAATCGACATTTACCAACTTCCGTGAATTTCTTCAAATGTTATATGCTAATTAAAAATTGTAATGTAGTCGATTTGTGTCCCTTTTATGATTATAAAACAACGTTAAATTAAATTTGCTTATTTCCAATATAGGATTGCGTATAGTACCTATGTTGCAAAAATAAGTACCTTGGCCCTCAGTGTCTATTATATGTTCCATACATGGCGGATTGGTTGTAAGCGAGCTACCGATAAAATCTCTGTGGGCCGCTTAAAGTTTTGGCCGGTCGTGTGATTGTGGGTGAAAATAAATTCATGTTTGAAATACTATTAGCTACCTGTGATATCGTAACAGTTTTAGACGTAATTTTGGACCAGTGAACATTTAAATGTAACTCTTATAGAATCAAAAATCTCGATGGGCCGATACATACCAATTCGGCACTAGGTACGATAATTCAAAACTATATACAGCTCTAAGTTTTGACTAAATATCAACTTTAACTGTATAGTAGGTATATGTACTATTATTATGTTGTTCTTGTTCATTTTCTATTCTGATCTATTTTTCGTTTTCTGAACTAAGCGACTATTAAACAATAATGCAGTGTATCACAAAATTTCTCTATTCAGCTCTTTCACCTATAATCTTTTGAAAAGGAAACGAATCTGTGTGTCTTAATAATTTATCTCCTCGTACCGTCTATATGTTACTTGAAATGTTTGATTTGGTGTCAAATAAATATTACTATTATATCATTATCGTTATGTAACACTAAATCGTTCCAAACGGATGTAATAAAATACTCTATTTATCAATTATGTAATATCGTAATGTGCCATACACGGTGTTTCCATGTGAACCCAATGACCGGGAAGTTCGAAGCTTGGTATATTCCACGTGATGTTGCCGGTCAGCATCTCGTTGTCCGGGTCGTCCGCGTAGCTGTACGTAAAGTCCATGGAAATCTCCGGCGTGTCCGGCGATAGATTGAACGTCGACCTCATGCACCTGTAGATCTCCACCTCTTCGGAACTCGCGTAGTACTCAATCACGTTCCACGGACCTTTAATCTGAAAATCCGATTTCGTTTCATTTACATTGTAAGCAAATCGTAGTATACTGATCGTGCATATATTATTTCGACATATAGGTAGGTATTATTAATATAGACGTAACGATACATATTTTCTGTACATTACTACATTATAATATATTATATATCACGTGAGTACGTGACAGTCGGTGCAATGATCGTATTACACCCCGCTGAACGCATGTATTATTGGTAATGGTAGTATCGACGCGTTTGGATGGGGGGGGGGGGGAGGGTTACTACATTTTAGCAAATACTTAACACTTGTTTTTTCAATCAGCGGTAAATCAAAACAATCGCAGTTCTCGTTTTATAACTAGTTATCATATACTATATAGTACCTACTGTTTTATTAAAAGCAAATTTATTGATCACACATCATATTTGTCACGCCGTCGCGAGGATTACTGCAGTGTTTAATAATAATAGAGAGCGTGACTACAAAATAACGTTAATAGATAACGCAATCAAACATATACGTAGGCATACAATAGTTGCTATGAAAACTATATTATAGGAACCTTAGTATCCCATACACAAATGTATTATCGTTTTAATTCAGAATTGCAATTCGTTAGAAAGGATTGAGGTGTACGGATTGTTTTGGAAAATACATAAAAGTAAAAGGCTGATAAAGATATGAACTAAAAATATGTAGAGGAATAATTACCAACAGACCCTCTCCACACTTTGACCAATGTGCACTATATACGAGTATGGCTACGATGGTAAAAAACTTTATCATTTGACTGCACACGCCATAATAACTAACGGCTGTATGAACATCTGAATATCAAATAACGTTTTTTGTAGGAACATATTATTGGTACACACGTACATCACATGTATTTTGAATGTGTATGCACATATTATTATTGTGGATTATTTATATTGAATAAAATGATTTTATAATAAAATATACAAAAAATCGTATTCAAAATTATTTTTGCTTGTGACCCTCCTAAATTTAGGTATTTTAACCGATTTATAAGACACTTGTACGAGTGTGAACTTAATACATATTCTTAAAAAAATGAAAATCGAATTTAATACTATACCCTATCTTCTGATATTGTATTAGTACCTACTTTCTGTCTCGCATAAATCGGGGTTTTTTTTTATATAACAGTTGTTTTTATTGTTTAAATGATTTGCAATTGCCTAAACTGAATTAATCGCAAATAGAGTACAAACAAACCACATGTGGGGAAAACATATGCACTATAGTATTACACCATAAAATCGATCGTGTCTTCCTGTTAGTCGAGAAGCTAGGTACTTAATCATGAAGCTTAAGTTCAAACTTATTCCTTGGGACTTATACTTAAACTTCCTAAAATATAAAAGTGTTCTTAACATTCAAATCACACAATTTCTTTAATAGTTATTTACAATTAAATTCGCTACGAGTAACAGCAAGTGTCAGATGTGTGTAGTACTGTAGTTGATACTTAAAAAAAAACAATAGCATTAATCAGTGTATACTTACTTGAAATATTCAATTGTTTACTACCTACATTGAAAAATTACAGTAAATTATTTAATCATAACGATGATTTACTGACAATACTTTAAACCAGATGAGTGAATGATGACTAAAACTGTATATTTAAATATTTTAGATTCTGAGTGGTGCAATAAATTAATATTATATCGATTTTATAATAATATATATATATTTTTGTTTTTGGCTTTTGTCACTTTTTGGATCAAAAAAAATTTAGAAAAACTGACATTTTTACGCAAAACCAGTTTTCAACATAACCGATTTTTTTATTTTATGGTTATTAAAATATACCTACAGATAATTGAAATGTTCACCATTTTATACTCTCTTAACAACCCTCGTGGTGGACAGTTTGCCTTAATAAAGTTGTGATTATACATCATATTATGTGTATATCGTATATATTAACATTTTCTATACGTATTATAATTTCATAATATTTTGACATTTTTTGAGCTATGCGCAATTTTCAATATTTTTTTATAAATATCGATAAAAATCACCAAAATCATGAATTTGCAAACAATTTTGTAGCTGATAGTGAAAAATATTATTTTTGAAAACTTAAACTTTTACGTGGACTATTATATTTTATGCACACAATTACACTTTCGGAACATTTAGATAAAATGTATGGTATTTCCTATTATGTTATAGCACAAAGTTCTTCACACTTTTCTGTGTTAAGAGGACGTCGTATTACATATTATTATGTTGTCTACTAAAGCATGATATATTCCAAAACATACGTCCAGCAGATCCGACTTTGTATTGTTACTTGTTAGCTTAAATATTACTCTAATATTATTATTTATATATTCACTCCGAATTAGCCCATTATCAAACTTAATCATTAATCATTAGTAGTAAAATGAATGACTATTATATTAGTATAATAGCAATAGAAAATATATGTCATAACATAAACTAAGGCTGGCCGACGTCTTCGCTCAAAATCGTTTTTGTATATTTCGTTTGGTCTATTAATTTATCATTGAATTCAAATGTAACTCATACATTACAGTGTCTTACTCAATAGTCAATGATGAGGTATACTCGACACCTACTGTTCAGCAGATTGGTTACCTTTTTTGTTTACATATAACGATTAGTGGTTACAGTACAGCCCATTGTAAAATGAATTTATGAAATATTTTATTTAAAACACTATTATTAATGATCAATTAATTGATAAAAATAACAAATACTTTTTAAAACGTGCCAACTATGAAGCTTAATTAAATTACTAATATAGTATTGAAGTTTAATATCTATATAGTAATCATAACACACGATTTAAAATGTGAATATTTTTCCTCAATCCATAATTGATTGAATACTCCGAAAAATAAAATGTTATATAATATTAACTTAATTAAAGTAATAATTATTTTAAACAGATAATATCCTTAAATCGTAACTATTAACCACTGAACAATATTAATTGTAAAGTTAAATATGTATATAAATATAAATAACATAGCATAATATAGTTATATAATATATCATGTGCATATACATAAATAACATAGTGTAATATAGTTATATAATATAGTATGTACTATATGTATATAGATAATAAATATATAACTTTGAAGTATAAGAAATTATACACACATATATAAAAATAATTAACTGTATAAAATAAAAAATTGAATAAAACAAACTAATTGTTGTAACTAACGTCGTTCAGAATGTAAAACGTATACCATTATTCAACCATACTAACCATACTCCGATCTATAATCGTATTAAACTTCATATGGGCACATGGATAATTACAAATTTGCTACCTAATCTACACAAGTTCAATTTAGGACTCACCAGAGTCCCTCGTGTACCTTCTCAAACTGCAGTAACTGGTAGAGAATCTTGTGACTTATTTCACTTGCTATTCAACTCTCTCTCTTTCAATAAACTCAATTTAAAAATAATAATGTTCTTCTCATTGGACTAACTTCTCCTAGGTATGTCGATGGTTTACCCCCCTCGAATAGTGTCATCCTAATTTAAAACGTCCTTAAAAAATTTTTCCAAGGTTAGTTTTCACTCAGATTTTAAAATTTAATTACTATGGCCTTTACACTCACTACATATGATTATTATTTATTGTATATTATGTTCACTATTGTTCCTTATATAATTTCTGTTAGTATTTTATTAAATCAAACAATTGTTTTCACTCTTTTTATTTGTATCATATTATTTCTTATTTCATTGTGCCTGTAAACATAACTATAAAGACAATAGTTTTGACTAAATAAAATATTTTGAAGTCCGTTTCACTCTGGCATCGATATAATAATCATTTGGAAAATAAAATAAATAACAAATCAAATAGTGCACAGTCCACACAATAAATTATATGAATATTAATTAATAATATATGCGTGATTTACGGTAGGAGAATGAAATAAAGTTTTTTTTATAATAGTCGCGCTTAGACACATTTATAAAATGTAAAAGCTTGGACGAGTATTATTATCGTTACCACTTACTGTACTTATATATATTTTGTTCTACATAACTATATTAATTATTAGTATTAATATGTATATTAACACATAATTGAATATAGTTCTTACTGCGTCTAGATCACAATTGCTTCTGGCCCTGACTTCTGGACACTTCTCGTCGTTTTTCGGTAACTTATAACACGACGTCGAGTGGCTGAAACCGAAAATAATGCAAAATAAAACTTTTACCACTTTAAAACACGCCATAATAATATTATACGACGATGAATAAAATGCACTTGTTAAATTGTATAATTCGTGAAAAAACTGGTTCAACAACGCCGAACGTGTCGCCGTGGTGGTACATATCATGTTTTATCAGTTATCTCCCGATATCCGGTATTCAAATGCGCACAATAATAGTTGTAAATAATAACGTCGTTTCGATAAATACAAATATTTATCATATTTATCAGTTTATCACTGTGTCCACATAACAATTTCGACATTTCGTGTATACGCGATCAAAGTTTTCGGTTGCACCGATAGTAATATGTCATAATTTCTCAACAACAGTTCTGAAATATGTATAGGTGCACGTTGACCTAGTTTTTGCAGTGCCTTAAAATGAGAACTGGAAACGAACAGGATGAAATTAATGGTATTTGTCTATGAATATTATTGGTGTGTGTGTGTGTGTGTGTGTGTGTGTGTGTGTGTGTATGTTATTTTTTCGGGAGGCCTCTTTAAAAAAAAAACTGGTTCTGCGTTGACCATTAATTGGAATACTCGTTTAGAGCACCGGAATTGCTGTGATTTTTTTATTTAAAGTTTATTCCAGCTCATTGATATCGTAGTCGGACACCTCTGAAATACCCATTGTATTATTTATAATAATTCATTGTTATTGTTCAGTTTCAGTTTAATATTTCAATATTTGTCTCCACCGGTAGTGCTGCACGCTTTATCTGCTGCACCGCGGATCCCAAAGACAATAACATACAACGAATTTCGTAATGTCATGTACATTTTATTATTATATTATTTATATAACCTATGTATATTTCCTGTTCTGTACCTAAACCTCGAATGTATTACCTAATTGTATTCAAAGGGCACCACCCGTTAATTGTTAATAAATAAATGAATATCACTTTACTACGTTGCGCTGCGCTGATAGGCTCGAGGAAAAATTACAGATACTCGCAAATGTGTTTGTGTGTGTGTCTCGGAGAAAGCACAAAACGTTTAAAAAGTGTGTGTGTGTGTGTGTGTGTGTGTACATAAGACGTTTTATTATATGATGGTAGTCCCCGAATAATATATATATATATATATATGAGCACATAACATCGCGGACAAGAGGTCACGACAAAGATGTAGACAAGACGTAGTCTCATCAATTCGAGATTGTTACGAAAATGTATACCTAATAATATACAATAATTGATGGCGGTGGTAACAGCTGTTATCATTATCATTATGTTTGATAATTGGAGATGCATAATATGCTTGTAAAATTGTGATAATATTTTTGCAATAATATATTTTTATAGTTTTAATCATTTATTGTTATTATGAAACATTGAAACGTATGCTGATCACAGATTACTTCCGGAAATCCTTTAAAATTATTGCAGCAGTGCAGCACCATAAAATTAAGTTATGTGTCAATGTATAGGTACACGTTTTTTTTTTTTTTTCATCATCAAGACAGCAATATGATAGATGTTTTATTTGAAATTGATTTTCAGGTATATAGTTTAATATTTGATTGTTTTTGCAATGTTATTTTTCGAAAAACTGAAATAAAAGATGAAAAAAAAGATATTTGTACTACTTAATATATTAAAAGCATCTATAAATGACAAACATTGTTTAAGGTACACCATTATATCTAATACAAATACTAAATAGGTATCTATATCTACTGTTATTGATAAAGTCACGGTAATTGTCTATACTTCGAAACTTCCAGCAATATAACTAATGTTAGTAGACAATTTTCAAATCCCTATGATTAGCAATACTCTAGTTAGCAATACGACTAGGTCACGAAAAAATAAATGTTTTAATTGTATATTATATGAAATCATATATCATATATCAAAGTGCCATGATTTAATGAATAAAATTACAAATCGTGATGTTGTTGTAACACTGAAGATGTTATGTAAACCAAGTGATGTATGTTTTATGCAAAATTATAGGGAACAAAGCAGATCAAGAGATAAAACATTTTTGTTTACAATATTTTATGGCTTAAAAGTACTCATTATTAAGTTAACTATATGGTAATCGTTGATTTTAATTGCAATGACATTAAATTGAAATGGCATTGATGAGATAAGCATAAACTAGGGATTCTGTTTTCTGGAGTAGGTTCCTAGTAGATATCTAACTAATATTAATATGTAAAATTTAATAAGTACTAAGAATACTCATGTTATATTTTAACTACCTAACGTTTTGAATTTTATTACGAAAATCAAAAGTCAAGATATTCGTTTTAGCTTGTGCAACTTAAACATAAAATATTAAATACAGATAGAAAATAAATAAGTTCTCCTCAAAACAATTTTTTTTTTACGACTCGTAAAATTTAAAATAACAACAATTATTCTACGTACCACTCTCCACTGATCACTGTCATGTCCTACTAAGTTTTTAAATGGATATTTGTATGTTTGGCAGTTCATTTTGTTCAACTGAAAATTTTAGTAGTATTTTAACTTAAAATATTGTTAAATCTACAAACAATAAAATATTTATTGACAATCGAATATGCTAACATTTTTGTCACTAAAAAAACGATGAGTTCATACAGTGTATAATAATAAATAAGTGTCTAATTAATGAGCCGATTTGTTTAATAATATATTAATTCATCATTATATACTTATACCATATAATATATATTATATTAAATAGACTTAATGTAAAAATATTTTTTCATTCAAGTTGCCTAGACGTATTTTAAGGGAAGTGGCCAAACTACTACAATTATGTCCCACTTTCTCAATGATTCTACTAAGGATGCAAGAATGTTCCGAGTAATTTGTCCTCTTTCTTTTTTACTAAAATTGTATTTAAGCTAAATTACATGTTAACAACAACTAGATAAATATTTAGTAAACAGAATCAGTTAAACTAATCATCATATTTGTTTAATGTGATTACGTTAATTGGTTTTTATTAATTTTTAAGCATAAAATATGTTTTTGTTAATAGGCTGTCGTTTTTAATCTAAAATTCATCTTTAGAAATCAAAATCATAATTTTATAAAAAAAATATATTTATTGTTAGAATCAATAATTGTTATTTAAGTATAAGTATAGCCAGAACATTTATTAACAAAAGTTTTTTTTAAATATAAACAAATCGTAATAATAATAATTATATTTTTATCCTATATTGAATAATCACAACACACCAATATAAAAATATCTAATAATATTGGTAAGTAAGTACTAAACTAATATTTAGAATAAAATAATAAATAAAATATAATATGATACTATGATTGGCACAGTAAAAATCGTACCTGCAAAATTTCAGCTTTAATTTGAAATTTAATATGATTGCCCTGATTTAGTATTTTACACGAGCGATTTAATCGATGCTAAATGTAATGCTTTCAATAATTTTTTTCATACCTCGTAAAAATAAAATTGTGTATTTTAAGTAATAATAATATGATAAAGGCATGACATTGATAGTTTAGGTTAGGTATCATACTACCATCACACAAAAATCGATCTAGTACTGACAATAAGTCTGGTATTTTACAAATTCTTTATCCATATACGAGTAGTTATTCTGAGCTAAAAAAGTATAATTATGGTTGCTAACTAAAAGTGATGTGAATATGAAGTGTGTACGCTGATAGTAAAAAGTGATTCTTTGTATAAAATAATGGGCATAAAAATGTAAAAACAGTGATTGTTACAAACAACCTGAACAATATTACAGTTTGAATTAAAATGTTTATTTTGAATTAAAGTAAAAAATAAATGGAACAGTTAAAATCGTTTTTTTCTAATTATTACCTACCTAAAACAATTTAAAAATCACATTTTTTTTTAGCTAGATATATTCCAAGATGACTAGAGTTCTGGATACATCCAAAAATATAGGTATCTGTTGAGTTATGGGCAGCTATAGTAATTTTCTCATACATAGAAATATTGTACATTATTATATTATATATTTATAAACTATACTTATATACATACATTGCATTGTTGAAACGCTAATGCAATTCATTAAAGCATATTATTATTTTTCTGTAAACATGTTCCAAAAGCGGTCAACAAAGGTGTACCTATACAAAGATGTTTAGACGTATCTGTCGTGTTATCATTGTTTACGATTATAACTTAAAGCCTATGCATAGGTGATTCCGAACTTCTTAAAGTCGATTATATAAATTATTTATTTAATTTTAGAACCATAAAGTGTGTTCCACTTTCGTATATAAGCATGATCGTATCAATATGCAGTGCTTTTCCCATAATTGTTTTTGTTTTTTTTTTTATACGAATAAAATACGTCGAATTTAAAATGAACAACTAATAGAAATATTACAATATTATAACTAAATCTAATTTCAAAGCACAAAAATATTCTAAGGAAAAGTGAATTCTTTTTAGTTCATCGTGATTATAGACACATTCGTAACATATATTTTTTATTCATGAATGTGGACCATAGGTAATAGGTAGTTATAATAATATATACAGTGGCAACTGGCATGAATATCGTAGATAAACAACTTTGCTTAGTTTATATTCTCTTTTTCGGTCGGTTCGAAATTGTTTATAATTTATAACTCCACATTATTTTTCGTTTAATTTAAAATAACATATTTTACAATGCATACAGAACATATTAACATAAAATATAACATGATATATTATATAAATTCGAATTTGGTCACCGTATAGTTATTATTTTTTATCACCGGTTGTTATTAAACACCATTTAAAAACTATACAATATATTATATCCTCATTATTCAGAATTTAAATTAAACTGAAAAAAAATATTTATAACCCACAGCTGTGTATTTCAAACACACGTGCGACCTACTGTACTTAAAGACCTAAAAATTAATACTTTACCACGACAATTTAGACATATATTTTATAAGCATCAAGCAAATTATACGTAGGGAACTTGCAAAAAATTAAAAATTGCAAACATGAACAATTTACTATATAGTAAAAATAATATGATCTGTCGATGTCAACGTATAGGGGCCTGATTTGGATAAGCCCAAAAAAGGTCAAGTGCAATTAGTCCAATACAAAATAATCTGAAAAAATTAAACGTTGTGGTTAAAACTGTAGAACCGTAGATTGTAGGGACTTGAAGTTTTCCCCAAATATTCATACTAGCATTTATAATATATCACTTTCAAAATATTTTGGATCTTTTTCTAAAGATAACTTAAAAAAAATTTGACATTTTTCAGATTTTCTTTTAACTTATGTCCGTCATACATAAATATACGTATATGATCATTAATCGATAAGTGATAACATTTTTTTTTCAATCAATCGTCCTTACAATTTAATACAACGTTTCTTATAAATTATTCTATTCTTACACATAGGTAATTAAATATATAAAAAATACAAAGTTTCAATTTTTTTATTAGCGTTAGAGCTCAAATTTTAATAAAAATCGTCATAATCACGATAGTTTCAAATTATTTTCTAGTTCAAACTGCACAGCAATTTAAATTTGAATACTCGAGATTTGATAATTTTATACACGATTCATCGTAATTTCGTTTTTATTTTAATTTAAAAAAAGTTTTTCGTAAAGCCTCATACATTTTTATCAGTGATTGATGTACACAATTTGACGACATTGGAAAATAAAGGATTCAAACTATTTTTGGTGTCATAATGTTACTATTTAGCATATTATACTGTATAATTATAAATTATATTATACTAACATGATATAAGGCAATTAAATTCAATATAACTTAAAAGGCGATGGAAGAGTTGGACATTATCTATGTACCCAGTACTCAGTAGGTTATTCATTGGACTTGTGGTGGATATAGTGGATTAAAGAATAGCGCTAAATATCTGCCCGACCAATTTGAACTTTGGAATGTATTAGAAATAGGAGGGTAATCGTTTTTGCCGGATAAGAGATTGTTTAGGAACTTGAAATATTGTAACTAAAAACTTGGGTCTTAATAGCTTGAAAGTGTAGCAAAAAATTTGCTCATAGGTTTTTCTTATACAACTATTACCTACCTAAACAATATCGAAAATACATATGCACAAATGTCTTTTTTGATTTCTAAACATATGTTTCTATAGCCTTACATCCCCGTTGTGTCAGTCCATTAATTAATTACCACTTACCAGTACATGCTACTTAGTTACGATTGCTGATGTAGAGATGTTTATTTATTGTCCGTAGTTACTGTACATGGCCACATAGGTACATTGTATATGGAAATATGGAGTTTTCATTTTTTGCATATTTGCATTGTTTTAAAATATGTCTGGAAACCGGAAATTTAACACGCTCGCAGATTTAGCTTTCCTTACTTGTTTATTTTTATGCTTAGTAATTTGGTTTCAAATGTTAACGAAATCGGATATTTAAACGAAAAACAACGATTTTAGTTAGAGACACGAGACTTTTTGATTTTTTCCATCACTTACTCTATAGTATTATTATTATTACCTATTAATTATCCATAAATAGACAATGATATTTTCAATAAAATAATGTAACGTACTGTATTACTAATGGAAAAATATATAAAATATCTTTATAGAAATATAGGATGACAGACCGTCTACGTTCAAAATCGTTTTCATATGCAATGATAATGTTATATCATAACATTCATTACATCAATTACAGTAACCTACACAATTACGATGTGCAAAGATAGTTTCCAGTCTTTTTTTTAAATGTATACGTTGTCTTGCATTTTAATTAGGTAGGTATTATAGTTTGTAACATTTCGATTTATCGATTTGTATGAAATATCTACGTTAAAATAATATTTATACGAATATTAAGAACGCCGTTCAAACAAAGATCAGAGTTTAGTTATTGTGACCAATAATATGTAAACAAGCTAGTAGATTAAACATTTGAAGATTTCTTATGGATTAAAATTAAAACAAAATCAATATAAGTTTTTCATAGTAGGTATGTTGTTGCTCTCTAGTAGATAAATGTCCAACTACATACAACTTGTTATTAATTTATACATTCTACATTACTAGGTTGCAGCATGAATAGGATCATTAAAATACTTGATTCGCTGTCATATAAGTAGTATAATATTAATAAAATATATTTAAATCCTAGTCAATGTCCGGGTTAACTTAATAAAGGTTTCCTTTTAAAAAAAGTCATTTTTAAGTTATGGTTTTTTTAGTTTACAGTTAGAACAGTTTATTGGAGGATAAGTAAAATGTTCTTCTACAAATTAATCGTCGATGATTTGTTTACCGAATTTAGGTCTAATTTGTCTACATTCTATTTTATTACTTCTTTGTCTTTGAGAACGTTTTCTAGTAGGTTGTTAAAAAGTTACAAAAGTTACACTTTTGTTCCACCGACTCATTGCAAAAAATGTAACAAATAATATTTTAACGATGCAACACAAATTACTCAGTTGCATTAGTGTCTCGCAAGACACTTACACTTACTCCTTGAATATAAATTATATTGCATTAACACAATATGAGATACATGATTTTTTGTGATAACTTCTAATTAGTAGTAGTATTTGTGTTGTTTGATAAATTGAGTACACCAGGAATACGGCGTTTACAATAATTCAAACAATCAAACATCAAAAATATTATTTTACTTGAAATTAATATCTTCGTTAATGAATACTAAGCCATCAACAATCAATGTAAAATTTAATGAGTATTTTTTTTTTGTTCTCCCCATCATAGCGCTGTAAATAAAGTAAAATCATACAACAAAAATTATTTCTCACTTGTTTCCTTGAAAATATAATTATTTGTGATGATGTGATATTTTATCATATAGACGCGATAGTCTATGTGCTTCATAAAAAATGATTAAATATTTCAAGTAAAATTTGAAAGGGTTTGAATAATTTTTATAATTTGTGTTCAAATTAAAATTACATACAATTACCATTGAATAAAAAAAACTTAATGCTATTACTAATTACTACATAGAATATACATTATACATACAAAGTATACTTACACTTAAATATTATGATAAAAGAATACAAAAAAATAAATGTATAAAAAAAGCATAAGAAGTTGCAAAGTTACAAATATTTTACCGAGTACAGAATAAATTAAATAAGTTGATGAAAATTTGTCTTTGCAGAACATTTAACCAGAAATTATTAAATCTTCGATTGTCAATATTGTCTGCAGTGGAACAGAAAAGAATTTGATTTAATTACGTTATTATTAATATCATTATCAAACACACATAATGTATTGTGTAAGCCAAAATCAGAAATCGTATATTGGAATTATAAATAAAAAATACAAAAATACAAAAAAAGTCTACGCTTTACAGTATAAACCTAAACATTCATTTAAATACAAATTAATGCTAAATGTAAAATAATTATGAGTAAGTAGGTGCCTATATTATAAGTTGACGATTTTATCAACTTTATATACCTATTTTCGAATGTAAACATATTATAAACACATAGAAAAAAAATCTGTCATAGATAACTTCTATAATAATAGTAGATAGGTAGTCTTAACATTTTTCAAATATAATGTCTTCAAAAGTATAAATTATTAAACCTTAGAGAATTAACACTTCATTCATAATAATCAACATAATATAGTATATTATATAAATATAAAAGTGTCCACATGCAAGAATATTGCTATTTTTCTATAGTTTCTATATTTTATTAATTCAATACTATTTATGTTCTTATTTTTCTAGAAAGTACGAATAAAGTAACATTTGTATAAGTATTTCAATTTTCGAAGCTTCTATAAGGTAGGTGTAGCAAAATTAAATGAACCCACGTATTTGGATCCATTGAATGTAGTTGAAACTGTGATTAAATACTCGCAATGTGGTTTTAATGAAAATAAATCAAAATACGGCACCTAAAACAATATTACACGACAGTTAATAATTAGAAATATAACTAGGTAAATAGGTAATTAACGTTTGATAATAGGTATTGTGTTAGAAAATGAGAAAACATAAATTTAAATAAATTTACATGTATATAATATTGCACATGACATATAATATTATGTGCGTGTGCAGGTATATGAATTAAAAATAAATAATTGAATGATAATTTAGTAAACGGTAATACAAATTATAAATTAAATAAAATCTGTTTTATTTTTTATTATTGTTAAAAAGAAATGCTTTGTATAATATTTTAGATTAGTATAAGTACTGCTGACAATAAAGTCGATATACTATATTATAAGTTATAACATTGGTTCTCAATCTGGCTGACACGGACCCAGCATAATGGTGACGTAAGATATCCACGAAAAAAAAGAGAATTATTAATTTTTTTGGTTAAAATTGAATTATTGCCACCGTCAAGTAATCGCCACCAACAGAGCAACGGAACGACCTAATAATAAATATAATACGTAGTATTATGTTCATTATTATTTAAAAAAAAAAAATTTAATTTTTTAATTTGTCCATTTAAAGTAGTGTTTATTGAACCCTGCAATTCAATTAAAGTGTATGATTATCATTTTTCTGAGTACTGTATTTTTTTCCAATTCAATGTAAAACACTCACACGACTTTTAAAATGTACAATTTAAATTTTATAATGTATTTATGTTAAGGCGACAAAGTGTTGAATAATATAGTGGCTAAGAGTGATGTGAGACTGATAAGGTCGAGAACCACTGCTATATAAGAATATAAAATATTAAAATGTATATTCCGTAATAACATATTACTTGTTAATGTATAATAAATATTATGTATATTATTATTATTTGATATCAAAAGACAACAGGGTCCAACTAAAAAAATAATTCACTTACTCGAGTTCTTGCTCTTAATGGCTTGCTCTCATCGTGGCAATCTTTTGAAGACCACGACAAAGTGTAATGGAATTTCTTTAATGTCATAGTAACTGGTCTCCAAGATAGTCTAGCGTTAATTAAATTACGGCTGTCAGGATTGCCTATAACTACAATTTTAAGTCCCGTGATTTGTTTAGAATTTAATATTTTTTTTCCTGAAACGATAAATCAAAAACTGTTATTCAATATTAATATTATAATAAAATCATTTTTTAATTTATTATGCTTGAAAGATATTAATTATTGAGTCTAACCTCTAATTACAAGTCTTAATGAATCAATTTAAATTCAAAATATTTCAAATATTCATTGAGAACTGAGAGGTATATAACTATATAATGTTATATAAAACCAGAAATTCCTAATTATTTTTATTGGATTTCAACAAATCGTTACAAGTATTCAACACATGATGGACCTATTTAATGCATTTTCATTTTAGAAAACTACGTACGGAAAATATCGAAGATCTAAGAAACTGCATTTTTGTTCTAATACATTGAGAATATTTTTTAATTAATGGTTCTACTAATATTTGCACACTTGAACTATCGATAAAATGTAGGAACACAATACAATTTAAGCAGTTGCTATTAAAATAAACAAAATTTTTTTTTCGATCGATCGAAAAAAACAGATGAGAATAAATAAAAATATAATTTAGGAGACAATAAACCATAAAGGTGATTGATATTTGTGAACAGGGTAGTATTGCTGCACCGTAAAACTCGGCGTACGTTGCTGTAACGCAAGTTAAAGGTACATTTAACCAAACAAAATTACCCATTTAATATCGCCTTGATATTTTGATAATCATCACTTCAACGTTATTTCATAAAATTTAAGTACTAACAGATGTGCATGTAATCATAAAATTCGAGATAAAGTTGGGTTACGAGTTCTTGAGCATTGCGTTCCGACAACAGAACTATAGACCTATGGAGAGTAAAAACAGATTGAAAAATAAAGAAATATTCAATATAATGTCATGCCGATAAACCCTGAATTCTACAAACACATAATAATATTTAAGTGTATAACATGGTTAAATAGGTACATATATTACGTTTTCATTCACCTTTGGTTTTCAGGGTTGTCGAAGCCTTTTGACCGGCGAATCTTTTTCTTCCGAATTCGCTAATGGCTTGCACTTGAAGAAAATATTCGGAATTTGAGTTCAGCTTTTTGATTGTAAACCTCAAAATATCCTAGCCAGAGGGGGAAAAAAAAAAGTATATAATAATGTTTTTCATACAGATAAATGACGTCATCGTGCGACAAAATAATAGTTGCGAAACACCTATCTTGTTACGTGGTCCATTAGGATAAGTCGAGGGTAGTTCTATTGTTATATATTGTTAAATATAATACTGTTCTATTTATAGTGGAGGGATAGTTCACGAGACCTCAGTACATTCATTTCATTCGAACGATGCATGTTGTCTTGGGCAGTATTTCGATTTGGACATTATGCGTAAGTACATTTTTTTAGGTAAATCAATTTATATAAACTGGTTATTTTAATTTCGTTCAATACTATGTAGATCTCAACAATAATTAAATTTACCCCGAAAAAAAAAACTCCGCGTAAATGAACATAAAATATGAGTGCGTAAGTTAAATAATATTATTTGTTTAAATAGAAATCTTTTACTTCCAAAATGTGCTGATTTAAAAATAAATAAAATCTAAAGATGCTAATTTTTTTACCAACATAATATAGTACATATATGAATTTCCTGAATTGAAATATGGGTCTGATATGATGGCATTCTCTATATGGTCAATACTCTGTATACTATGATATATTAAAATTTCGTTCGTACATATTTTGTTCTTTTCTCACTCATAAAAAATTATTATTGAGTTTTCAAAAGAAACTTATAATATTTATGCTATTTTTTAAATGTTTATACAAAGTATATAGGTACGCATAAATATATATTATTTCCATTTACCTATACGATCCTATGATGGGTAAAAATTAAATAATTCTACTTAAAAATGTAAATAGATCATATTATGCTTTTGATAAAAACTATACAATTTTTCCCATTAACTCAAAGTTATTCCAATGTCACATACAGTGCTCTATATTTTTTAACCACAACTGGCAGTAAACGCATTATATGTTTTGATATTTTTGGCGACGGTCTTATCGTACCTTTCGTGTGCGATGAATAAGTTAGTTAAGGTTTTAATTTCACTTCAAGCTTATCGTAATATAAGATGAATAAAAAATTAATGAAATGCCTGTCGGGCAAAAACATAAATAATAATTATAAATCCTAATCAAATATTACCCATGATTTTAACAAACTTAATCTTTTACAGTGAAACGTACGCCTTAGCTTAAAAGAAACAAACAGATATAATTTTTTTTTTTTTTGATACTTAATTTTCTACTTTGTATATTTTAGTTACCTCCCTACTTAAGACAGAGCACTTGTACGTCCCGCTTATTTAATGTCTTTGTCTATCCGTAACCTTTACACATTAGGTACTGAAAGTGTATTCAAGTAATCCAACATTAGACAGAAAATATAAAAGTCAACGAGGTAGAGATTTTGTGATTAGAAATCAACTAGATTTACTTTTTGGAAACTAATAAATATCACATAAATACGATTTTTATATTTTCATCCTTTGTCACATCGCAACATCAAGAGTGTAACAACAAGCAAAAGTTTATAAATAAGGTTATTTATTTTTCGTTTTTACAATGAGCATTTATTTCCATACACTCTGAGCACTGGGACATCGTTATAATAATATAATGTGTGGGATTGTATAGACTAAGACGGTAGATATATGTGGGTGGTAACTTTTTCTTGACAAAACCCATCATGGTATAATGGTTAATGGTCGTATTTTCGGTATTATTCGTTTGAGAGTGTTGGTCGTCAAGCATGCATCAAGTCAATACGGTGAGATGTCTCTGAAATCAATTATAATAGTCTACTTATCTTATGATTCATATGGCGATGAATGACAATTTAAAAAGCGGGACATATATTTAGCCCCCCCTCCCCCACCACTCCCCTTAAAACATCTTTTTATTTAGGAACTTATTTTATGTAAACACATTCATACACATAATATTATAAATGATATAAGAACAGAATACATTAAATTTATAATAGATTTAATGTATTCTGTGATATTATAAATGAGCTTTGTTGTATAATTTCTTAATGCATTTTATGGTAATAATATTGATAACTGTAATAATGTAACACACTAATAAATATTTTAATAGATAGGCATTAGTTATGCTTTAATTTCAACGAGATGTAATAATTATTTTCATTGATATTTTAAAATTCGGACATTATTGTAGTTTTCGCAATGGTATTGGTTATTCCACAAATATTTTTTTTTCATTTATCCACCCCGTGCAGTATATAGTTGACCTATGAAAAAATCATTAGAAAAATGGTCTGCGTCATTTAAACTTGGGTACTTATGGAAATGTCTATTCACTTACATACCCTTAGGTATGATACAATTCAAAAGTTGCCGCTACATAATTCTCTTTATTTTTCACACGACAAAGCTGCTGAAACCCTAGACTTTTGTAAAACTGTCAAAATTGTTATTATTATTTTTGTATTACATTATGACGTGATCAAGAATATGGCAACGTCCAGCCAAGACCCCATCGACAGTCACAAATGTACCCACCCCACCGTGATCATTGTCCGTTCGACCGTTCTTCTCCTTCTGTTCGTACAATTTTTCCTTTCTTCACTTAATTGGTAGGTTATAATAGTGGGCTTACAAGAAATGGTCTCTACTTCGTTAGTTGTCGCCCACCGCGTTCAAATTGTCCGTCTTCTTTGATTCACAGTTTTTCCATTTTACCCTAGTGTCCTCACAATTTTGGTTCGAAATTTATTTAACGACTTCCATGTCGGCCATATTACGTCAGATGATTCCCATGGTGGTAAGCGTCCTTTCTCGGGTCCTTCCCAAGCCGTGTGATCTATGTAATTGCACCCCCTCCCCTCCAATCATACTATTGATGGAATGATATTGTTCGCATGTGAAACCGTCAGGCGTTGGTGTCATGCGTGTCGGTCTCATGTCTGTCGATGGCCAAGAAAGTGAGATGGGAACTGGTGTACGACCCAATGCCGAACGACGAGTCATTCGATCGGTTCGCCGCCGCCGACCACCACGCCACCGTCAAGCTGATACAACAGCGGGACGAGCAACAGCGGCAGCGGGACGAGCAACAGCGGCAGCGGGACGAGCAACAGCGACAGCGGGACGAGCAGCAGCAGCAGTGGCGGTACCGGGACGAGCAGCAGCAACGGCACCATCACCACCACCAGCAGCAGCAACAGAAGCGGGACGAATGGCAGCAGCGGCGCGGCAGCAATAGCGACTCGCGGTACGCCGATAGCGTGTCAGAGGCCTGCAATTGCACAGAAATCCCCAAGGTGTACAACCTGACCAAAAACCACTACCCCAAAGAACTCATGTCGGTTACGTGCAGCGGCAACTGGTGCAAGACGGCCTCGTACCACGTGCCGGTGCTGTTGAAATCGAACACGCAACAGGTGGAAAACCAAGACGACCTGCCTGACGAGCTGCAGCAAAACGTCAATCACTGGAAGTTCGACTCCGTAAGAATCCCGGTCGCCTGCTATTGTTCTATTAAATAAACGACATTTTGTCTGCCTTTGACCTATATATTATAATATACCAAGACGCATAACACGACATTTTCACCGTTCGTTTTATCCTGCATCCCCCGCCTTCTCCTCCTGCTCCTATTTGTCACCGTTCAGTGCTCTATATCTATTACTATACCTTACACAATAGGCAAAGGTGGGCTTGTTAATAAAAAAAATTAATTCATGTTGATTCGAGTGAACTCGAGATCGTTGAGATAGAAGTTAATAGTTGACAAATAATATATATTTAACTTGACTCAGTTTATAATGATAACATGTAACGTTTTTGGTTAATGCGTGAACCGCATAAAAATGGTAATGTGTTATATCTTATTTCTTAAATTATAATAAACAATTTTATTGGACTTTTATCACCAAAATCGTTTGTTTTGTCATCAAGTACACTATAGCTCATAGTCTACACGTACCAATATATTTAACACGTCTATATTTAAATGTCGATTTAATTTTCAAGTTATTATTAAATTGTTTTCTTCATTTCTAGAATCTGGTTAGCGGCCGTATCGATCACAGGCAGTTCGACTTCGCAAACACCCCAGTCGCTTGCTTTTGTTCTCTTAAATAAATACATTATTTTTGTTCGCTTTTGACCCATATTATACCTTCATTATGACAGACCTCATAACACGATATTTTCACCTTTTCGATTTACCCTGCATCCCCAGTGGAGTGGACCAAGACGGCGTTTCAATACGAGCACCGGCCGTCACGACATTTCGAACCCGGCGTGCACTCTCTCTGGGCAGAGACAACTGTCTAGAAAAAGAGTATGGCGAAAACATCTATGAGTGCATTAATTATTTTCATAAATAAATCTTTGCACACGAAAAACAATTCTGATCGGAAACTAGTTGGACAATTAGTCTAGTAATAAACTAATTATTACCTACTATGTATGAATAAAAAGCGAGCAAACGGTCAGAATGAAGAGTTGGAGTTGTAAACCAACCTTCGGGTAGAAAAAAAATGTATAACGTATATTTCGTTTTACATACATTTATATTGCTATTATAGTAACTCATTTTACTATTATAAGTAGTACGAGGTATGAATAGGCAATACCTTGCAATTAGTGAAATATAATATTATTAAATATAAATATTTCAAGTCCCAAGAAATGTTTTGAAATAATTGATTACAGATTAAAATCATTAATCGAAATTTAAACTTTAATTGTCTATAAATAAATTGGTAATAATATATTTTTAGATGTAAGAATTGCTTATTGCTTACAAGACACCTTGAATTAAATTTGCAAGCCGAAGCTATAAAAAATAAACATTTAATATATTTTTGTTTTTAATTCAATATGAATATATGCATAATCTATGAAGGACATTTTATTAAACTTCCAAGCTCATTGACCAAGTGTTATTTATTTTGTCCATATGTATGAAAAAAAAACTAAAAATGTCGTAAATTTAAAATTTCTAGGTTTATAGAATGGTCTAAAGAACAAAAATTAAAAATAGTCTAAATATTTTGAAAGTTGTACCATATACAAAAAATGCTTTCATAAATATTTGCCAAATTTAAATTATCATCATAAATTCGTTTTCGAATTACAAAAAAAAACAAGAAAATCGAATTTGTCAAAAACTGATTTTGCGTTAAAATTTCGTTTACCTTTATTTTTATTTTTTTGTTTTTTTCCTACAATTATTAATACAAATACTGGAATTTTTCTACTCCTGAACCCCACAATGACGAACTAGATCCAATTTCTATCAAAATAGATACTGAAATGGAAGATCAAAGCGTTTTTATTGCTCCAAAAAGTGACGACAGACACAAAAAAAAACACACACACGTCAGTGTAAAATCATTCATCGGTCCACTAAGAATCTATCAAAAAAAAAAAATATATATAGTAGCTAGAGTAGCTAGCAGTGGTTTGTTTACTAACACTTTGTATTATATTATTACGAATTATGATAATATTATTATTGGTTTATATGTATCGCAGTATCTCATGTATGGGAAATACAATTATAATTCTCTCAAACACTACCGCGTTGTGGGCGTACGATTCTTAAGTAGTCACCTATTAGAGATTATTGTATCGTCGACGTTATACGCGTACAACGAGAACAGCAGAACACAATACAACATTTATTATGGTTATTGTAAGTCTTAGGTATGAAGTATATTTATATATTATGCGACGTAACAATATGGTAATCGGCTGCGTAACCAAAATTATTAAATGGGGGGGGGG
>NW_019102520.1:262504-359230 GCF_001856785.1 Myzus persicae | reverse complement strand
TCTTCATGGCTATGCCACCGATAGGCACCGATACTGAACTTTGCTCTCCCTACAGTTTTTTGTTGTGTTTTAATGATACTTTCACTGCAAAGGTAGGTACAATACTTGCAAAATTCCGTGAACGAGAAACGTACTCATTTTTTACAAACTCACTCGCCAAACATATAATATTGGCTCGACCAACCAAGCAGTGTATCAACTTTGCGTTATAACTCATAAGTTATATGCTTATACAAAGCACCTATGACAAAACCCATTGGCACAGCCAGGATTTCACCTCGATGGAATGAGATGCCTTGCGTTCACAGAACGCTGAAAGCATATTTAAGTATTTCTGAAATTTCGGCGTGAACTACAGCCCCCCCCTCCCCCAGACCCTCCTCCTCACACCTTGCCGAGTCACCGTATTGTAAAAACCTTAGAAGTGTACCACGACAAGTCGTTACGGTGTACCTATACTATACAACAACGCAATACTATTTTAATATTTTATATCAACTCACTGCCGGGACCACATTCCGTTTGTGGTAAACGTGCGGTCCGTCGCGTACGCTGATGAACACTTTGTACTTGCGCACGGGTAGGACGGATTCGGCGGGTGGGGTCCACGACAGCACGCACTGCTGGTACTCCTTGTTGGTCCATTTCAACGACGTCACTTTCAGGTCTTGCGGCGGTCCGGGTGGATCGACGTCTGCAACGAAACGAATTGAACGTATCGTGTTATGCCACTCACGAATATTATGGTATACACAGGTCACAACGATATACCAATAACCATAAGACCGTGCTCAGACACTTCTGGCAGAGTAGTCATACATGAGCACATAACACATTAGCACACAAACACACACGACATGCTCGTATTCACTCTTACAGCATGGAAAACAATTGCCTAATTTCGAACATATAATATGGTAATTGATCATCAATAGATAATATTTAATATTTAGGGGAGGAGAGTTCGCAGAGTAGTCAAGTGCCTGCCTCGACTACCCCGTGTGAAGCTTATGCCAATGACAATGCACAGGTAGGTACCTAATAATCAAGTCAAACACGGTAATACATTTTGGTGAATAACATTGTACATATTACCCGTTTCGTTATCGTGCGAGATACAACAATTGATACAAAAACGTAAAACGTTACATTGTATGTATAATATTTGTTAAATTTTGTTTTAAAGATAATCTTCAAAATGATTTATCTCATAATATTATTTATTCGAAATTACTTGACGAGAGCAACCGAGCAATGGGCCTTATATCATGAGATTTTGTATCAATACATTTAATAGAATTGTATGTTAAAAAATTGTATTTTTAATAGAATTTATTTTAAAAATAGCACTCGATGAAAAGCTGAAATATACTATCACATAAGTTGATTAAGGGTTGCCTACGCTTGCTGTAAATTATAGGGCGACTATCGTTTCTTCCAAAATGAGTAAGAAAGTTCAATTTTCATTTTCACCAAAAAAAAAATATTTTACCTGGTTATTAAAACGCATATTATATAATGCATGTGCAGGTACCTATATCAAACAATACGAACAATTGTTCTACTACTCGTTGGACAATCAAATATTCAATTATATTATTTTATCAACACGGATAAGACCACGTTAATTGATTTTTATAAAATTGTTCTGTTTCAGAGTTCAGATTATGAAATGTCACTATATTATTTGTCCGCGGCATCAGAGAAATTACAAAACCTAAAAAAACGACTACTTATATTATAAACAATTTGAACGGTCGGATTTTCATCAAACGTGTTGTACATTTAACTTAAAATAAACTGTTGACAGACACGAAATTTGAATTACGCGCATACCTATTAACCTATATAATTCTCTATAAAGTTGTATAAAATGTCACGACGTTTAATCTACAATATTATTTGTACATGTAATACATTTAAAAACGATAATAACATTATCGGTAGCGAATAATAATGAATTCATACGTCTTGTGGGTAGTAAAATATTTTAATCATAAAAGACGTGGTTTGTTGATATACTTGATGTGTGGTATACAAAAGAATGGAAAAAAAAAACAAAATATATATACCAAGTGCAATCTTGCAACTCACTATAACAATTAACAACATATTATATATATATAGCGGTATATCGTACACATATCATTACAGAACACGCGCATCGATAATTATTTATTTCGAATATAAATGCGCACCGCACGTGTAAATGAAAAAACTGTAAATTTTTTTCTCCGTTTCTTTTTAGTGGGCGCACGTGCCTCTTATAAATATATACCTACGTATAACAGTATTATATATTATTGTCATTCCGTGGCTATAACACAGATTACGGCCATTATGTAATGAGCCGACTCGATGACATAATTATTATTTTAGAATCGCGATTGATACCAAACGATGATGACGGTTGAATATCGCGCTTATTGTTATACCTATAAATACAAAACTATCGGATGGGGTTAAAAATGGGCGTAATAACTATAGTCTCACTGCACTCGGGGTCTAAAAACGCAAGTGTTGGTCGGTTAAAAATTGAACTCACTCAATGGAGGACGACAATTTCAGCGACTGGCAGTTTCCGTTATTCAGCGATCTCACCAGTGTTGTGCAAGCGCAATAGTTAGATGTAGTTAGCAAAGTCTATATAGATAGTCATTAGATAGTTATCTAGGTAAAATCATCTTATATTTGTCTTATCTAGATAAATTCCAAAATTGGTATACAAATCGTATACGGCGATAGATAGGTAAATAAATAAATTCGCTTGATTCTTGATCATCTAAATTATTTAGCACTCTTACATAATATAATTGGTAATTTAAACTGTAAACTAATTGATATTTTCTATTAAGTAAATATACTGAAATAATAAACTAAAAAAAAAATATAAGTTATTAAATTAGTTATTTAAGAATAAAATATGTTAAGCCAATTATCTCGTTTCTATCCTGGTAATATATTTAATTATTTAATTAATTGGGGCGCAGTGTCTGGCTTCAGTCACAATTGATGTGCTCTGACTGCCAGCGCCGGCCAGTGCCACTAGTTCTCAGATGGGTGGCCACTGGGGTTCTTAGTGAAAACTCTTTGCCACACATACACGTGTTCCAAACTAACCGTACTCTCCCCCCACGGTTAAAAACCTACTAAAATCAACGCCCAATGGATTAGGTATGTCGCAGCGGGATAATTAATAATAAAAATTAATTTTTAATTATTAATCTATATCCAGATATAGTGTTTGAGTTCAGATATCTTATATCCTACATAGTTACCTAACTAGATACCAAAAAAAAATTTCTGAGAGCCCAACACTGTAGGGCATCACTCTAATAAAATATGTGTTATATCATAATATGTAGGACATTGCTGCCATTGAACTTACGAGGTCCGATCTCAACGAAAAACTGTTCGGAGGGCGGCGAGTAACCGCTGGTGCCGTTCTCGTTGATGGCGGCCACGCGGAATTGGAACCACCGTCCTGGCGCGCGCAGCTGTCTGAACTGTTCCCGTGTCCTGTCCGTCCTGGTAACCATAGCCCACGTGGTCATGCGCTCCGGTACGTACGCGGCGCCCACGTGGTGCCGTTCCTGGACCACGTACGTCACGTGACCTGCGGATGTGCCCGGAGACGGCGAGGACCATTCGACCGCCAGCCCCTTGCCGTAGTCGGACACAGCGACGACTTTTGGCACGTCCGGTAGACCTGAGGGCCGTAATAAGAATAGATGGTGATTATAATGTGCAAACCCCTAGGTTTAATGGGTGATTATAATGTGCAAACCCCTGGGTTTAATGGGTGATTATAATGTGCAAACCCCAAGGTTTAATAATGTCTATCTTTTTATTTGGAATTAAAGGCTTCGAGCCATGCACATTCACAATGCAACTGCAGCTACGTTGTATTTTCTTGATTCACTCGACACCTTCGACACAAGTGTTTTTTAAAGAAAGTGTGCACGATTAATATAATATAATATGCCAAATGCTCGTATATAGTAGGTGTGCAGTTGTCTCGCGTTTGTTTAAAATTCGTATATTATTACCGATGGGTTTAATAATAAATTAATCAATAACATTTTATCATTACATAATATAGGTGGAAGTATAATTATGCGAGCGGTGATTCATTTAAGGCGTCCCAGTGAACCACGACTTTATCCGATACTCCTAATTCCTAATAAATTGCCATTTTAAATTAATCTTCTTATTCAATTTTCGATAAAAATATAAGTAGACATACCGTTCACATATTTAAAAAAATACTATACTTCTGATAGTGAAATAAAAAGGTTATACAACGCTTCAAATAGTACATAAAAAATATTTTCTTCGTAAAAGCCAATACATTGACTTGCGATGTTTCATTAGTGTAGTCGATTAATTGTATCGTTCAATATATATATAAAGGTCTATTCGTTGTAATTAATAAACGTATTGTACCTATATACGTATATATTGTTATATAATATGACTAGCGTACTAACGCTGCCAACCCCGTCCCCTTGATATTTTCAACCCTCTTGGATGTTTTATTTAAGTTTATTTTTAGTTACGTTGTGACGCTGTGACACATAATAACAATAGTACATCATATAACAATGTCATATTGACGACAAAAAAAACATTTTCTACCATTGATACATTTATTATTACGTATAACTTACTGCAATATTATATGAATCGCTTTTATTGCAACGATAATCTTATTTTTTGAAGTGAAAACTATTGCCATAACGTTCTTATTATTTTTACAATGTAATTTTAAACCATGTTTTTGATTTTATATTTTACAACATGTATTTTAATATATTTATCGACCAATGTTTTAAAATATCGTTAATACCGGTACTAATAAAGGAAATTACCCGTTATATAATAAAGTCACATAAACGATAAAATCTATTTGATGTATACATTTAATTTTTAGTTACCAAGTTGCAATATAGCTTATTCAAATTTTAAAAATTGGGTGAACAGTTTATGGTTTAAAAAAAACCTGGATCGTTTGGTAAAATGTAAAAATAAAATGTTGTTTGATCATAAATTTAGTGAAAAATATATATTTCTCTATATTAGGAGGGAGTCCGATGCACGTTACATCCTATACTTTTTGTATAAGAACCAGTCCTTGAAAATAGGTCCTTAAACATTATGTAGTAAATCATTGTTAAATTGTTCGTGCAATACGCCCGAAAGTCATTTTCGATACAAAATTCATTATATTTACCGCCATCTCAAAATACAGTAATAAATTATTATGTACCCAATAACGTCATAGGAGTGGCTGTTTTTTTTTTGTTTTCAATGTAGGTACCCATACGACATGTAAGTGCTAATATAGAGGTATATTATATATTGTGTGCATTGCAAAATACATCAAAACCGAGATCACCGTGTCCATAACGAGCCTGTAAAAATAGAAACGACGTAACCGACGTAACCGTAACGTCGCCAAAAACGATTTAATATTTTACGATAAATTGGACGGCACATGTTGTATACAGGGCGGTTCACGTTTTTTTACAAACCGATAGAGAGAGGGAAATTTCAGTGATCTGCCACTTTGTAGTGTTTTCCTATTTATTCAATGACAATAAGCTTCATACAGATTGTATGAACTAATAATTAGTGTAATTTCAATGTACCTAAGTTGTGGTAAATAACATTTATAATTAATAATGATATGGAAAATACTTTGATATTTTAAGTAAAAGGAGAGGAGGGTCTAAAATTAGCATTCAACGTGCAAAAGACATAGAAGTTGGTTTTTGTCATAATAAGAATGAAACTTTTGAATGGGACAGGATGACTTGTGAAGGGAGGAGGTTTTTTAAAATGAATTTGTGATAATGATGTAGGAAAATCAATTTTGCCATTAAGTACATATTTTATAATATATTAAGTTAAATTAGCTTCGTTCCTACGATCGGCTAAAGAAACTAAGTGGTGTTGATGAGCCAAACTGCCAACACAGGACAGTAATCATGATGGAGGTGATCAATTATTCAAGTGCATAGCTGACAAACTTCAACAATTTAAGTTGAACTCTTTCGTGTTGACAAATAGTCCTAGGTTACACAAAGAGTATTTGCAAAAGACAGTAACGTCAAACCATAGATTTTCTTTAATATTGGTCTGACGAATTTTGCTACTCGCTAAATATTTTCTGTTTTCTCCTTAGAACCGTAATAACAAATCTAATATTGTCACTTGGTACTTAGATAAACTATTGACATGGGTCCCATTTGGGGAGGGGCGAAATAGGGCACTTGCCCCTTCCCGGGGAAAAAAATATGAACTTGTAGAGCAATATATATTACCATCATATTACCTAATTATCAAGACAAATTATTTTTTTAAATTTATTTTAAGGTATGAAATAAGTATACAAATACACTATGTTTTTTTCCATACTTATTAAAATGTTTTTTTAATTAACTATATTGTATACGTAACTTTAGAAATATAACATGAATATTTACGTTTATATGTGAAAATAACATTAAACCTTATTATCTTACATTTGAGAATTTTTTATTCTGACACTCCCTAAAATTGTACCTATTATGGGCGCCTGTGACTATTTAACAGACGGCAAGGAACTACAACTGCATAACTGTATTGTAAGTATAGTGAATAGTGTTCAAGTCACTTCTCGAGAAACCAAATTGAGATTGGAAAATTCGAGATTTTCGAGTTGTACCGAGAGTCGACTGCTTATAGTGATTATTATAGCTAAACAGTTTCCGGTTTTTTGAACGGAAACAAAAAATGGTAGTGTGATGCTCTACAAAATATTATGTACAAACTCGTAACAATAAAATAAAAAAATAGATAGGTAAAACGTACCTGGACGGTGGTCGGCTAGACCGACGGGCTGTTGGCACGTTATGCCACAGCTGTGTCGGCAGCACTTGTACTCGGCGTGACAAAAGTCGTCGGAACTGCATTGCTCCAGACACGGTCGGTCCAACGAGGCGACGCCGTCAAGGTCGCCGACCGGACACTCGCCCGGCTTATTAATCCACCGCTCGTTCAGACAACCGCTATAACACTGCGGACGAAAACAAAAAACGATTATTATTTAAACCGCGATTACCGCGCGTACCTGTCGCGAAACCGGCCGAATATGTTATGTTAATATCGTCGTTATAACCTAGGTAAAGGTTAGGATGTTTATCATATTTGTTTATTGCAGACGGGACACGGCAGTAATAATGTAGGTACCTATAATAATTGTGCTCTAAAATAAATACGCACACGGGGTGGATTTTATTGGGTACACCTTAAAGTATAACGCACTTTTTTCTACTTAAAATTAAAAAACATCGATGTATCGCAATAGGTGTATACGTATTCACTATTTTTATGGCACAAATCGATGCAAGCTTCGAAGAAGACGAGTTGTCGATATTTTTGAAATTATATCCAGAACGGTGTAAATGGTGTTCCCGTGTGCCCACGTGATAACTTTGATGTATACCTTCAATAATATTTCAAGTATGTGTCTTGAAGACAGTTTTCCAAAATAAATAGTTTTTACATTATTTATTTTTTTTTTTTGACACTAAATAATTTAGAGAAACACATTAATAATACCTACAATAGTTTTTTGTTTTACATTTTAAGTGATTTATTACCAGTTCTATTGACCTAGTCATTAGCTAAGATGGTAGTAATTGAGATTTCTAATGATTTTATCCACTAATAAGCTATATCCGTCGTCTTTCATCGAGCAATACTTACCAGTTCATATATGGTACGTAAAATGAAATCACGTAAAAAATAATTAAATAGAATAAAATGCATTCATCAGATATTATATAATACAGTAAAATCAGTGCAGTGTTGGATCTTGAAGACAGGAGGACGGCAACACTTGGCAATGGGGATGTGAAAGATTCTGTTTCCTATAAACTTATTAATAGGCCATAGGCGTGTGCACTGAAGATGTCACGGCAAATTGACATCCACTGCACAGCCAAGTTAATCCTTTGTTATCCTGAGTTATTAGTTGTTATTTTTTTAATTGTAAATCATTTTGAACAAATAGGGTTTTTATTTTTTCTGAGAAAAAAAAATATTTTATGGAAATACTGGGAGTTGTGACGATAAGTTATTTTTGTTTAAATATATTGAGCTACTTAAAAAAATGATGGCAGCCCCCCCCCCCCGCAAAAACAGTGTGCTCACGGCCATGGGCCGAATATTCTCTTTCGGGTGCGGATGGCAGGCGTAGGGTGCAATTGCATCTCTTCATATTATTCTAAAGGAAGCAAAATGATAGTTTTTGCCTTTCATAACAGAAAACAGATAGTGATGTGACAAAAGAAAAATTGATGTTATATGCACACCTATATATTTCAATATTCCAATGCAATTTCGTTTTATCGACACCAGTTTTTTCTATTTTCATTTCAATTTTTTCCAAGTGTCGCCTATAATATTATAATTTATATCTTTACTCCATATTGAAACCTAAAAATCAATCACCCTGTATATAATGCGAGCGTCATTACGGTACATGTACATACCTATATAAATGCATAATAATATAATATATATATATATATTATAGTAAGTTTATACATAATATTTTAATGGGCACCATGGTCGACGTAAAAACGACTCAGGGGCGTCGGCGGCGAATAATGCGGTTGTGGCGAAGCCTGTCCCGTTTTTTTTTATTTTATTTTTTATAACCCCGTCGTTGTAATCGCGGAGACTATAAACTATATATTATATACATTATACATATATTTATCGTTATTTATTCTTATACACTTTAATACACCAATAACACCAGACGCATATTTTACATGCCACCGCGATTTTTTTTCGTCGTTATTTCTACTTTTTTCCCCCCCCCGTCCGTCGATTTACTACGCGACAACATTTACACAAATATATAGTGTTCGTATATTATAAAAAAACACCAATATATGCCGCGTGCAATGTGCATAGACTATAATATACAATCAATCGATTTTATTTACTAAAAGATATTAAAAAAAAAAATTACGGAAAACACAACCACCGTGGAAGTGTGTGCGTATACGTGTTGTGGTTAGCATTATTATATTGCGGGTACCTCTATAATATAATATTCGCATATTATATCCAGTAATACATATTATCATAAATCGACGAATACTATACATATATGCATATATTATAACGACAAACATATTGTGCCGATACGACATATTATTGTGTATTGTATTGATACACGGGATAATTTTGTGTTTTTTTTTTCATCATGAGCCAGCGATTTTTGCTGAAGATTTTAATAGGGAATTCGATTTCGGTTTTTTTTCATCCCGCATTATTATTTTATACCTATATCATAATAAGAATATTGAATCGTTTAAGATTTTTGGCTATTCGTCGGTTTCTCATTTTCTTCATTATATGGCAATCTACATAAGAATATTTTAAATCGACATTCTGAATTTCCACTTACAATAGTACTTATATAAGTATAATATAATTTATTTCTACATCAATCTATGTTTTACTAAGAACACCTCACAAATTGTTTATTGAAAAAATTATTTTATACTGTTAATAAATCTAATATTGTAACACATCAATTTTAAGTTCTAGATATAATAATCCTTGTAAAACGTCAACTGAATCAATCAGAGTATCTTAATTGAACTGATGAATAACTATATTATTTTAATTTTGCTATTATTTAATATAAAATAGCATTAAGTACCTATTTTTAGATTGATGTGACCATCATCCGTCAACGCAAACATTCACCGAGTACAAAGATTCACAGATAACAGTTATCATTTAAATTACGGCAACAACAAATTTGTTATTCTCGGTAACTAATAGATTCAAATCTCAATCTCGACAATTTTAAAATAATATTATCATATTTATAGTGGAAAATCATTGATTTATCAGCGGTATAATCAAACAAAAACTGCAATTATTTCGGAATATCTTTGGTATAGGTTAACTGTTACACCGATAGTTATATACAAGTAATTCACCAAGCATGTTCAGTGTTCACCTCCATTTTTTCATTTAATTTTTGGAATTGTTCAATAATTACTTTGGAGATTAAACTCTTAAGAGTAATTTTGCAGTTAGTAAAATATTTATATTATGATACCAGTCCTTTAAATTGGTTTTACAACAGTATCAAATACATGTTATATCGGATATAGTATTTATATTATAAGTACTTGTATTACTTTTATAAATTATAAATATTTATAAATGGATAATAAATAGGATATAAATTATATTACTAAAATATTCATGCTACAGTATTTATAATCAATTACATTGGATAAATTGATCCAATGAAAATATATGATATGGTTATCAATAACCTTAATACATCATCATCATCACTTTATTTACATTAATCTATGTTTTAATGTTATCAATATAATATTTAGACTTAAAACACAAATGCATATGGTTCCATAAAACAACCAACCGTTTACAAAACAAGTTACATGCACATCATATTATTGTAAGTTTTTTTTTTTAAATTTGAAGTTACCGCACTTCATTTTGCAACAGTAATAAGTTATAACTTATAAAGTGCATGCCATTGCATAGACTCTCGTATATTATAATGGTTTTACCAATCGTTATATAAATATTTTTTCTAAAAGATCAAATGAAGAGTGCCCTCGAACGGTAGAAATATGGACACACTCAACTCAAAGACCACAATTAT
Source organism: Myzus persicae (assembly GCF_001856785.1). Classification (NCBI taxonomy): domain Eukaryota; kingdom Metazoa; phylum Arthropoda; class Insecta; order Hemiptera; family Aphididae; genus Myzus; species Myzus persicae. Next base: position 348,516 of record NW_019102520.1, on the reverse strand, counting down.
AATTTAATCTGACCTGACCAATCTCCTTTGAAAATATAAAAATGTAATTGTATTTTCTAAACCAAATTCAAAAATAGTGTTAGCTAGTTAATTAAATACAACAATTTTTTGTTAAAATATTTTTTTTTGTGTTAAAGAAGTATAACTTATAATATAATGTATACTTATTGTTATTTGTACAAGGATAGTAGGTTATTTTACTTTGGAAAAAAATATATATTCGTACTTCGGTTTTCCTAGTACCTGCCTAACAATCAAATATTAGAATTTATACCACTAGTACTAAGGTTAGGTTAGGTTAGGTTTCACCCGAAAACAGAAAGATGTACAAGTATGTGTGTGTTTCTTTTACGTTGTGGTTTAATGCTAATGAACCGATTTCCAAATAAATTCTTTTGTGATTCGAAATCTAAGAGCTATTGTATGTTCTTATAAAAAACTGGTTCTTTCCGCTGAAATTCCGCGTTATTATGTTCGTACACATCACACTGCAATGTTTTTGCACGTTTACCATGCGATACAGTCATACAGATATCGGACATCAGAGAGAGAAAACACGAGAACGTATAGTAATATAGTTTATTTTTTAATTTATAGGGTACGCATTGCAGTAGTGCAGTCTGCAGATAATATTGCTCACGACGCTCACTTGTCAAATTCTGCGTGAAATCAAAATCAATGATAATATTATGTAGTTATACCTACCACAGTACCTATCTTCTATACTGCCTGATACACGAGATTTCGAGTTTTGATGTTGTTTGACACCACGTCATAATATTATAATAAACTTATCATTATGTTTATTACATATTTACAATGAAACAATTATATTAACAGAAACAGATGTTGAGGCACGAATAATAGCTGTAGAACGTAATAATATGTTAAATCGTTATGACAGGTAAGTGAACAACAAAACCAATTCGATAGCACGACAGAAAGTGTATAAATTATTTATGTTCATTAAACTTCATCTATTAGGAACAGAAAAATTATTATTGTCATCAAACCTTACAAGAGCTAGTACGGCTGGCTACTTGACGAGTTATGTCAGTTTAAATAAAACACAGTTTTATACCCTTTTTAGTGCCTACCCAATTGAGATTATATTTTATACGACTTGTAGTTTAGGTAGATATTTCCTGTGGCTCTTTGATTCATTTATTAATGCGTAGGTATACAGTAGCTAATGAAACCCTATTGTTATTTCCAATTTATATCGACTGATCAGCAATTAGAATATTTGAAGAATAAAAAACGATTATTTATTTATTTTTGTTTACCTTATACAAACAGTAAACACTTACATCATAACAATAAAATATATACCAATAAAGACATAGTCATAAAATAAAAACTAACACACTATTATAATACACCATGTATTATTCATATTTCTTAATAATTGTCTACATAATATTAGCTACATGTTGTATTTTTAGTGCTTAAATTGTCAAAATTAAAAATTAAAGATGTAACGGCACATAGCTATAACTGTTTAGGAAAAAATTCATACTTGTAAGCAAGGCTGTGCAAGTTAGTGATATTTTTTACTGAATTAAGTTAAGTTGAATATTATTTTTTCGACTAAATTAAAAGTTAAGTAGATAATAGACGTTTTAAATACATCAATTGAGTTTAAATTAAGTTGACGAATACTATTAACTTAACTTCAAATAATAAGTTAAGCTAATTTTAAAAAAATTCATTGAAAATGTATTAAAATAAGTGACAATCACATAGTAATATACCAATGAATATAGATGTATACATATAATATATAATAATGTATGTAATTTAAAACCTGAAGGGCTGAAGGCTTGATTTACGCTAAATTAATTTAAATTTGTGTGTACATTTGCTTACTGTATTGTTTAATATTAATAATACAAAAAAAAGAATTACCTGAACGTTTAAAAATTACAAAAAATAACAACTACTATAAGTATTTCTACTTATAAGAAGTGAATATCATAGGTACAATGGGTACATAATAAATAACATATGTATTTTACAACTAGGTTATTCGAAATATCTATTAGATTTGTATAATAGTGCAATAGTGTAAACTTATAATATAAACTATAAATGTACCAGTATAGGTAGGTAGGTATTTTTACTATTTTTGTAATAAAATTATAATGTACAGATCGAAATGTCACAATTCGTGATAATCATACAATAATTTATTGCTTTAAATATTATAAAATAATGATTAATAACTAATGAGTAGGTATTATGAATCGTGGTTAGGTGGTCTTATAATCGATAGATATTTCTATACGGGTTACTAATGTTACCCCTATATTATATAACATTGTTACCCCTATATTGTTATTAATCAGTCCCTAATTAATACGACAAATTAGTTTTTATCTATAAAAATACATACGAAATTCTTCGTAAATATATCTTTTTTTTCTGTTAACATTTTTAACTCATTTAAATAATATTTGACTGGATAGTATGAATTTTCGAAATCAACTTAATTGCGAATAATATACGTTGATTTTAAGTTAACGTAGATACAAATGAGTTAAATTTAAGTTAAGTTAATTAAAACAACGAACTAGTAAGTTAAGTTAATAACTTTAAAATAACTTGACTTATAACTTATTAACTTGTTAGTGATTTGCAGTTGTAATTCCCTCTTACTTGAAAATGTTTTTAAAATTAAATATTTAGGTATAATCTTATTTGCTAGCTCTTAGATCAATCTATCAACTATTGAATGTCTTTGAGGCACAGCTTTTAAATCATACCTTTATCCACTGAACATAACTTTTAATAACTCAAGACTTAACTCAGTTAATTTTCTTTATTTTGACCTGTCTTTTAATAATGTAAATTTTATTTTTATAAAAAAATATTTTGCTTTAAATGTATTTTATTAAAATTAAACCATAATTATTACACTAGGAATAAGAAAAAATCGAATATTAAATCTGTTTTCTGTTCCACTACTTTTAGCAAATGTATCCAAAAGTAGGTATAAACATTTCTGAGTCATTAGAACTAAACATTTTAAAATGTAAATGTTATACTAGTTTTAAAAAGCATGTTTTACATTGCATGCATGTCAACACCTTCGATTAATAGAATTATCCAATGTATTTAAATAATGTTGTTATCATTATCAATAATTAAATTCATATTTTATATTAGCTTGGTTAAAAAAAATTACGTATTTTAATGAACTCTCTGATTTCAGCACAATCTTTGCTTTTGAAATGCGAACTATAATTGAATGTAATTAATAATTATATATTTTATTAGTAGTATTGTTATAATTTTGGTATCAATAAATTTTTATTATTTTATTTATTTAAAACCAGCAAAGACCCGTCGCTCAAAAGTTTCTATTGTCACGTTAAAAAAACCCTAAATCTCTTCGGCGAAAACCTAAATAGAGAACAACCATCTAAATGGCTATTATTCAATTTACGTCTAATTAAATAGCGTGAACCTTTTAATTCATTCTAATATCAAAAATAACGACTCTCATTGGCCACTACTCAAAATACATTTTAAAGATATAGAAGTTGAGACATCCTCTTCAAATAGTTAGTCTAACCTATACGTATACAAACATAATACACCAACCCACGTGAAATGTGTATAGGAAAACAGTTCTGTGTATTTGAAGAAAAGTTAGTTATACAATTTATTTAATTTACTTTTTTCGTAATTATAAACGATGATATCATACAAGTAGACAGTTCTCAGTTTCAGACAACTGAAAACTAAATAGTGATGGACAGATGTAATTCGGGCCGCAAATACCTTTTTTGTTGTAAACTCGATCCTACAAAAGCGGTTGGTATAAAAGAACGATTATAATTCGGTTGGATAATTTTTGTACCAGTTCCTATAATACTATAATATTATGTTAAAATTAAATATTTATTTATTATGTTTAACCAATACCCGTATTATACATTAGCGTGGTCGAATAAAGGTATCCGGCGACCCATATGGTATGTACCTCTGAGCCTGTAGCTAAATAATGTGTTTCGCGATATTAAAGTGAATGTAAAATATATTTTGTTTTATTTTACTCATGAAAAGTAAATTTTCATTTTACTCATTTCCATTACATTTTTGGTACTCGGAAACAATTCCGACGAAATTACGTATCGCGTTATCACTTATCATACCCAATACTGAATTACTATACACTCATCCTCACTAATTCAGGAACTCGGAAACATAATTTTCGGTCAGACGATTGATGGAAGTACAATCTTGTCGTAAGTGTTGCGACTTCAAATTTCGCTAAAAACTTTCAGTCAGCTCCACTTCTTCCGACGGACATTGTCTACCGATCGGAAGGCTTTACCATTATAATATTATTGGCCATTACTACATTAGCTTCGGCTGCATCCGAGTTGGGCCCAAAAATAATATTAGTTTTAAATTTTGTACGAATTGGGTTAATAATATATTATATAATAAGCCTACAAAATGTCGACAGCACGTCCAAACACGACACAGCATATTGTCGGTCGACTAATCCGGTGTAATGCCGGCTTAAAGTACGAATATAATTTGGATTACGTCATTTCTGGAGATAAAATAATATTCGATGGACTGCACTGATTATACCTCACTACATTCCATACACAATTGACGAGTCTCGTAATATTATTGTGTTCTGTGAAAAAGGCAACTAATAGCTACAAATTCGTTAAATCTGTATCTTATAAATTTCAACCCAATTATTAATTTATCACAACCATTGACGAATAGGCAACGAACTATTGTAAATCACGAAAATTAATAAATAAAAAATAGTGTAGATTAGAAAAAAATTTGTTTAACCGTACTGTAGACCTACCAACAATAACTACACGTTATTACGCACAGTCCTGTAAAAAAGTGTTAAAAATGGGAGACCCAAATAGTACAGAAGGCTTTTTCACGCGGTACCCAATCGGTATACTCAATTAGAATCTGGGACCCAACTGCAGGTATGTGCCGATTATTGCGATCGAGTATTTATTCGCGTGTCGCACGTACTACGCATAATGAGACATTACGTTTTTCGTAATTTAATCTAAACTCTACTTGTGCATCATGGTCAGCCGTTATCATTGATGGTCGGTACGCCCAAACTTAAATATTTAAACTTAAAATTTTTAGAACGATTGATACAATTAATGGCGATAAAATGTACTAATAACATGGACGTTAAGTCTGGTTCACAGCCTACGCCTGTCGTCGCGTCGCTTCCACAGGTCGAGTTCAACCCGACTCCGGGACGATGGTCAGTAGTGAACGATGTGACGAAGCTGTGAACCCGGCTCAAGCGTGTGGGTGCGTGTGGGTGGTACGTACTTTGGGCTGTTCAGCGGCGATCTGACGGTAACACTTGGCGAAACAACGCGCGTCGCGCACCGGATCGCCGACGAACGCGGCGGCTACTGCATCAGCGGCGTCGGCTACTGCATCAGCGGCGTCGGCTACTGCATCAGCGGCGTCGGCTACTGCATCAGTGGCGGCGGCGGCGGTTGCAAAGATCGCGGTCGACAATACGAGGTACCGCTGCAACGAGACGGAAGACGACACGCGGAACGTCATGATGGCGCAGTCAAAGTGCAGGCGGGCGCCAGTGCGATGCGTTTCTGTCGCGTTCCAAACTGGTGGTGTGCAATACGCGGCGGTTGCAGCCTATAACCATTCGCGACGGCGACGGATGCGTTAGCGTGCGTCGGCGGGTATTCCAGACAACACCACCACCACTACCACCACCACCACCACCACGACCACCACCGCCGCCGCCCCGCCGCCGCCGCCGCCGCAGCCGCAACCGCCGCCGACGCCGATGCCGATGCCGGTGCCGAAGACGGCCGACCGATCATCCAACCCACCCACCCACCAATCCTCATCGTTATTATATTATTTGCGTGCGTATGCGCGAGTGTGCGAGTGCACTTGCTGAATTCTGCTGTTGCGCGGGCTGCAGAGATCGCGGCAACGATGTTATTATTATTGTTGTTGTTGTTATTGTCGTTACCAGGTACCGTAGTTTACGGTATCCGTGGTATATTATTTTGGTCTCTCTTGCTTTTATTTTTCAATACACCTAACAATATTGTATACTGTTGTATATTTCGTGCATTTTTTAATATTAAACGGATTAATGGCGCATTGTACACGTAACATTATTAGGCACGTATAACGCACCACCGCCGCCTCCGGCCAACCGCAATATAATATTATTATCTATGAGCGCCGCCGCTCCAGTCTCCATCGTGGACGAGAGAGCGTTTCATCGTGTGCAAACGGCGTCGTTTGGTTTGTTTTTAAGTATTGGTTACCTATTACTTATGATAATATTAATATTCCAACGTCGCAGGATATCGTCCTTAAAACGACGGGAAACACGCAACCGCGAGGAGACACGACAAACGCCCAATAATAATACGTTCGTGTTTTCTGTAATAATAACGACCGTGGCGGCCGTGTTTTTCGGTATCTATTCGGTGCGCACAATAATAATTATTATTATCATAATATACGTTTAGGTCCTATACGTTATTATTTTACTCGCATTATAATATAGGTATGGATAGGTATAAACACGTATTTTATCTCGGGCCGAATCTCGTGTGTTTGCGTTTCGATTTATAGCTGATATAGGTTCGGCTACGGCTGATGGCGAAAAAAAAATTGAAAAATAAATAGAGTTGTGTCGAAAATTCCGTACACGACGTGCCCGGAGAAAAACGTACAACATATAATAATATACTATAATATAATATAATATATAGGAGGCACGCACCCGTATAACATATAAGTGCGTTATTTTTGTAGATCCACGCAAACCCAATATCGGAATAACGAGTGTAGAACAGGTGTGTATAGACATAATATTATTATTATATATGCGCCGGACTGCAATAACTATGAAGCGGGTAAGGACTCTATATAGGTATTATACCGTAAAGCAAACGTATATACCAAACGATTGAACACGATCATTGAGACGTGGTGAACGGGATTCAATATAATATAATTTAATAGGTATATATAATATTATATTGTATCATATATACCGGTAGGTACACCGCCTTCTGCATCAGCGGCGCCTCTAGGTATTTTATATCTAATGCCTAGGTACCTAGTCCGTATACTGTCGCCCATCCCTCGTAAACTATATAGTAAAACAAATTCGAAATTTTTACAAACGTTCCGAGTACCTATTATGCACGAAAAAAGATATGATATTGGTGCCCCGAGGGGGACATATGAACAGTTTCCCCATATTCATATTATGTATAATATTATACGGTTCTCTTTAAACGGACGATCGAATAAGAATCGAGCAGGACGAGATACATTTATCTCTGCATATCACCACGAAGTCTATCAAGCTACGTCCATTCATACACCACCTTAGTATTATGATATTATTTCATTCATTTATTTCACTTATGTTTTGCACAGGATGATTCACAAAGCATACTCATCCCTTTTTTTTAAAAAACGATTTTACAAAAATATAAAATAGATGTAACATTGGATGTAGTGCGTTTATTGTTCTTGGACCATTCTTACAAATTATAAATGTTAATACTAATTACTACAATTTTCAATTCATCCATAGTACACAAAATTATATAACTCAAAACTACTCCGAATATTAATTTTGATTCGTAAAAATGTTTAGAAAAATTGTCCACTAAATAATTTACTGTAGGGGTCGTCGTTTAAAAAACAGAAGTTTGCATCTCCACAAGACATTTATTAAGTAGTTCAAGAGGATGTTGTTGAGATTATAGGGTAGATTCCAAAAAGCAGTTGTGAGTCCGGGCCACATGTTGCATGAATCGGAATGTTGGGGCAGTGAACAATAAAACAGTAGGTACAGAAGGTTATTACAGCGGTGATGAGAATACTAAGATGTATGTGGGGAATAATAATCTTATGGAGGATATAATAATAAATTAATTCATTAGGGATTAATGCAGGAGTGACACCAACTGTTGACAAAATTATAGAGAATAGGTTGAGATGGTTCGGTTTTGTTATGAAGACAGGTGATTCTGAGGCCGTGTGAGCAACTATGGAAATTAATGTATATAATAAAAGAAACGAAGATGAATACTAAAAAAAGATATGGAGATAGAATAGAGAATAACACGAACATATCTGGAGAGAATAAAGGAGAGAGAACCGAGCCTTATGAAGGTGTTGGGCATGGGTGGAGGAGCTGACCCCATACAGTTCAGGCCGTATATTGTGTAGGAAAATAAATAGAATAAATGTTAATATGTTGTTTTTCCAATTCCAAAATATTAAATTTGTATTGAAACAAAACATAAATTATTATCTCAAGAATCACTGGTATTATAAATATAGCTGTATTTTTATTTCATTCTTACATTATTCAATATATCAAGTTCATATTATATTTTATGTTTCGTTTGAAATGTTTTTTGTTAAACATAAATGTAATAGGTTTTCGGTAAGTCTGTAACATCGTGTTAGGATATTTGTACTCTCTAAAGTATCTTTATACAAGACTGAATCTATTTATCTACCCATTAAACGTATAGGTAGATCTGTCAGAAATTATTTTCAAATCATTTTAAAGCTAAAGCATCTACTGTATTATACTACAATAATTATTTATAATAACAATAGGTAATGAACAACACAATATTTCTAAATATCTATCACATATTGAAAATTATCCACTAAAAAATATATATTTATAAAGTTATTAAAGTATGTTGTTTATATTGAAACGGTATATATATTATATATTAACGGATGAAGTGAGAAAAAGGGTATAATACAAACATTTTTAAATTAGATTTCCTCGAAAAAATGTGTTTAATTTGTTTTTGTTTGAATACAAAAATCACTTCTCAATCAGTTATGATCGATATCTGATGTGCGTTCACTTAGTTTTCATATAGAACACATGTGAGAAACAAACCTTGTTATACGTTAATATATAAAATTATAATAATATATTATTTTGTTCTAGGCTCGATAATTATGTAGGTACTTATTAAAAACGTATAAACCATGAGGAACCGTGTATTACATTTTCAAGCTTTTTGACTGAGTGGCAATTTTTTTATTACTAGTTTTTATAGAAAAAGACTAAAGAAAGAGTAAAATGTCTATAAATAGCTAAAAAAAGGTCAAAATGTTTTGAAAATGTCACCATGATTATCAAATGCTAATATTATAGACATTTTGTATTTGTTTTTCAATTACAATAAAATAATAGAACCGATTTTTCAAAAATTGGTTTTATGTAATATTATTCCCGTGTTTCAATAATTCCCCCTTCAATTATTAAAAAAGTACTAGACATTTTTGATTCTAACCTCCCAAAATACCAACTCTATTCACTTTCCTACCAGAAAAGTTATCAAAGATCAATATTGAAGCAATTTTTTACTATAATTCATTAAAAAACATAAAATCAAATCAAACATAATTAGAGTCTAAAAACAAAAAATAATGGATGCACAAATGGGAATACATTTTCAATATAATGAGTGACGAGTGTTTTAGGATAAAAACATCTTCTTGCATAATATATTAATATATATAATAGAAAATACAAACATTTTATAGTGACGAATTGCTTTCAAAGGTATTTATAGGTAGGTATGCACACATTATATTATACACAAAGTCAAATTATTGTTAGAATTTGTATTAATATCAAATAATATGTACACATTTATACATTTTCTTTATTCAAGATACATTATTTTGTTATAGCTACCAGGTAAGTATTTAATTTTTCATAAATGTATGAGTGTATTATTATTATACCATTATTTTATATAAGTATGTATAGCATATATACACATAGCATATATATATATATATATATAGCACACATATATATATAGCTACTTATGTAAGCATACAATTGTCAATATCATATAAACATAACATGTATGATAATAGTAGTCATAGAACGTACAAATTATAAATAGTAAATATATGCATGTTTATAACATAAAACTTCTATATACGAATAAATGAAATAAAGCCTTTACGTGCTATTTTTTAAGAGGGATACCCTTCTCACCTAGAGAACCCAACAATTTTTGAAATATCGCAGACTTTTTATTACTTAATGGCTGCAGGTAATACAAATGATCATTTTAAATAAAATTTATATTAACGGTATAATAATTATTATATTATTTATTTATTTTACAAATATTACTGCAATGTAATAGGTAGGCTCTACTACTTTATTTATTATAACTATAACTAAGTATCTATTATAAAAATATGAATTATTTTTTTTTTAAGAAATAAAAAAAATGGATTAAAGACTTTAGGTGTCACTTTTAATTTTAGTTAAACATAGGTAATATGGTACAAACAAGACAAACAAACAAGACTTAAATCTAAGGTTTTTGCCCATTTTTGTTTCTCTTTTTATTATATATTAGGCATGGAAAAATAGATAGGTATCATCACAGTTGTAATAGCTTTTTTCAGTATGCACATCTAATTCAAATTTGGCACATGTCGTAATTCCTCCACTTCTGATTGGTTGATTTTTGTCTGTGTTACATAATATATATTTGTATGATTGACAGCCAATAAAAAGCGGAGAACTACAATGTAGATATATACTTTATTACTGTGATGATACCTATCAATTTTGTCATGATATTAGCTACACATAATTGTTTACAAAAATTAAAAATTATTTAATAATTAATTCAATTAGTTGAACAAAAATCAATAGTAGATAACAAATTAAGTATTTAAATCAAGAAACAAACCTAAGACAAATCCCGTACAACAACTCGAATAACTAAAAATAAAAAAACAATTAATAAGCTTTACAAATCTAATATATTATAAGTTATAAACAATGGTATTTAAAACTTGTTACATACTACATTATATTTCATATGATAGATATTTATTTACATTACTCCTAACACCAATACAGTTATGTAACTTAATTTACACTAAATTTATTTGAACGTCAACAAGGCGTAAATAGACTTCGTTAAATATACATATTAATAAATTAATTAATAAGTTTAAATAATAATGCTAAAAACAAATTTTTATTTTTAAATTGTATAATAAATAATTTTACAACTATTAAAATAAATAAACTATCCGAATAAAGATAACTAAACCAAAATAAGTACTTAACGTTTACATAATATTATACTACACAGATTTAATTATAGCTGGGTAATAATACCTAAAAAATATTCAAAAGTAAAGAAATCTACCTCATTAGACAACATTCGCGGTATTGCCTTTGAGGCTAACATGGCCATAATATATTCATGTATATCATAAGATCCTGTTGCTGGCAAAATGCGGTTTGAGGAATGACAGGGGAGGCGATCTTGGCAATTATTGTCCAAGTATAATGTTTTTGTCCTTTTTACCTTTTTCCAAAAATACCGACCAATAAATAACTTATATATTTTTATACTCTCTTTACAATTTGGAAAAATCGTTTCTTAGTGGGTTTGTATATCGAAAAATCGAAACTATACTGACAACATTTCATACACATAGCTTAATTTAGCAGTTCCAGCTAAAGAATGATGAATCAGTCAGGGCAAGTTTTATATATTATACAAGTTAACTTAGTAACAAGGTTTTTTTGCTGGAAGTTCTGTGGCTGTGCAGTGGCGCAAACAAAAGGAATTTGAGGGTCATAACACCCCCCCCCCCCTTCAACCAAAATTGTTTTCTATAGTTTCTTCCCATCTCATATAATATAAACACTAAATAAGTGTATCTCGGTATGAGTGTATCTCAGTCTAGTGTACCTAGTCTTTGTGAAATAATTCAAACCAAGATGGACAACCGCGAGTCGTGGATAGAATTGAGAAAATGGTATATTTTTTATTTTTTAACATGGTTCAGGCTACTTATCCTCTAAAGTCTAAACTTTTCTGATATCTACAAAAACCATATCTAAGATTTTCATAAAAATCAATCGAGTATTTTTAAGTGTATAAGTGATAAACATACATTTGGTTTTATGATATAGTTTCTTTAATCGAGGCCATGTAAACGTGACAATTTGTTCCCTATCTTCCCGAGTAGATATGTAAGCTAGAACAAATTTTTTTCATTAAAACTTTCAACTTTCTTTTATTTTATATGTATTTTTCTTAACAAAATTCGTTAAGGTTATACAGTTAGTATATAAGCTAAATATGTATTATTTAATGAGGAATTAAACGACTGTGAATAAGAACTAAAATTAAAATATACGTAGGTACCTACCAACATCCTATATGTTAAATAAAACATATTTATCAATTAAAAATGGTTCTGACTTATGATCCGTGTGTTGAAACTAGGTACAATGTAATTTGTTATAAATAATAACTTCTCATAAAAAGTAGTTAGTGTGAAATTATGGAAATAACCCAAACAATAAATAATAAAAATGGAAAAATCAATCAATCAATGTAAGAAAACGTTTATACAATCAACATTAATTATACTGAAGTAAAAATATAAATGTTTTAATAATGGATAAAAATGAACATTAACTAGTGAGATAAATTTATTTGTATTTTTAATTAATATTAAAATTAATAAATGATAATACAATTATACCATATTTTATAAACAAAAAAAAGGTTTCAATTTCCACCGTCAATCTCAAAATTTCTGTCTTAGGACATATTTAAAATGATAATTTTGGAAAATCCTTTCTTAGTTGATCTGTACATCATAAAATGAAACTACTGACCAAATTTCATATTCATAGCTTCGGCGGTTCCGGCTAGGCGATGACGAATCAGCCACTCAGGACAAGTTATTTTATATATATAGATAACTGCTAGAAATTGCCTTAAGCACCTCAGTCCGTAGGTAGGTAGGTGAATTGCGTCTCGTAATGTTATTCATGTTAATACTTATTTGTACATATATTTGTATCGAATTTGATATATATATATATAATAATTAATAAGTAATGATCAAAAAAGTTCTTCACTACATTTGGGAACTAAGACTTGTGTCAAATACTAAAAATAAATTGTAGATGTTATTTATAGCCCTTTGGCTTAACTTAAAATTTTCATGATATATAATTCATAAATAATAATGAATAGGTAAGAACCAACAGATAGGGTCTTACTTTAAAAAATTAAAACTGACCGACATGAGTGGTATGAATAGGTTGAGTTACCGCAACAACCAAATTTAAAGAATAAGTAAAGTACCTACCTGAATAAATAATAATACGATTTAAACTTAAAAATGACTAAACAACAAGCATGACACATTTAATACTTTTAAGTTCTTAAGGACCTTGTACCAAATCATATTGTTTCAATTTAGATTTTTAGAATATTTAGCACCTACAGTTTAAGCTGTTTAATAATAATAATGACTAGCAAGTTCATGTTAACGTTGTTTTGTGTAAATATGTTTTTTAACAAAAATACCCTACGGTTATTAATATGGCAATACAATATACTGTTTAAGTAAATAGATAAATAATATTCCATATTTCTATCATTCACAAATAAGCTTAGTGTTCAAACATATGTTGGAGGTATTCAATATTTTTCCTCATTAATAATAGTAATAATTTAGCATTAACACCTATTCACTTTTAAACAGAGAAATTCATACACTTCACTAATGATTATCATTTGAAACATTAAAATAATTAGTTGAACACAAATTATAGTAATTCTCTGTATTATCTTAATTCTTAAGACATAGCTATGAATGCAAATATTAAAGAATGTTGAAGTAGAATATAGCAAATTATTAACTAATATAGCATGCGCCATTAGTTGAACACCTATAAATATTTATATGTATTATGTTGGTAAATTGAATTTAACATAAATAGCATGAATAACAGCTGTTACAACTTTTGAGATAAACTCTGACTTCAACATACTATATGTCCATTTACATGCGGAATTTTAAAGTCAAAAAACTAGTATTATTATTTATTAGCGTAACAGTTATGTCGTTTAATGAATATAATTTTTAAAGTTTATAAATTATTTGGCTAAAACTTTAGTCATCAAAGTCAAACTATATTTCTAAAGTACCAGTATTTTTATAAAAAAAATACCTAATACAATGCAATAAGGTACAGCACATATTATTTTACATGTACACATTAGTTAACTATTGATGGACAGAGAATCAATATAGTTACCTATTTTATGTCTTATTTTTTTTTTATTATTAATTAATCTGTGTGTAAAATGGGCCATTGAGTGATTATTTTTGGTAGGTTTTTAACTGTAGCGCGGAGGGTACGGTTGGTTTGGATCACGTGCATGTGTGGCAAGGATTTGTCACTAAGAACCCGGATGGGTGACCATCCGGGAATTAGTGACATCGACCAGCGCTGGCACTCAGATCACGTTTCGGGACTGAAGCCAGACACCGTACCATACCGCGCCACCCTATTACATTTATATTTTTTCTTAATGAACGTTATTTAATTATTTTAACATTATGAATAACGCATTTTTTTAATACCTACTATAATAGACAATAATAATATACAAACATATACCTAGTAAACTAACAAACTAGGTAGGAAGGTACCCAATTATTTTGTAGATAACAGTTGAATAAGTAATATCATGATAACATACAGACATACAGGATATTATAGTATACACGTACTATGTCGATCAAATTTTATTTTGCAAAAAAAACGAATATTTTAATTATAATAGCCTTAATTCCACAATTTTTATAACAAACTATTCTAATGTCCTTGTACCTATACATTACAACCTGCCATTTATATCACATTTACTGCATTAATAACATATATCTACTAAATATACGGTCTTGGATTACAATTACCAAATTACCTATGACTTGCAGACTACAGTACGTTTAACTTGCCATTAATACTGAAATTACATAACTTTTATTCACAACTACTGTAATTAATTTATCAACAACTGTAACTAATTATAAAAACATACATAGAACATAAAGTAATATTTATGATATGTATATATGTTATATACCTATATGCACATATTATATATATATATATACAAAGCGGATAAATTCAAGTAGATAAAAAAACTATACAGTACATACTAGCTTCAGTGGTGCAACTACAAATTATAATTAATAATTTTAAACTCAATACTAAAACAATTATTGTCGGTAATAAATAATAATATAATTAAGGTGCATACTACATATATATATTCATAACTCGCAGGCCATAGCCCATTCGTCTATAGCCTATAATAATATTATAATCTGTATTCAGGTTAATTCATATAACATAATATTACCAATTAAGTGACCTCAAGGTATGTCATGTTGACATGAGCAAATAACACTCAGTTAATTAAAATAATCAACTGCACTTTTGGACGTTTTTCTGTCAAAATCAGTTCTCTCCCTAGCTGTACAAAATAAATACATTATTAATTTACCTCATATAGTTTTTAATAATTTTATTAACGTATATAACACTAATAGATACTGTACTGATAGATAATGAACAACCAATTTTCAGAAACTATAGTAAGATATAATGATTCTTCTTTTGCTACTAAAAATATTTAAAACTTGCATCATGTAAGCTGTAAATTTATAATCAAACCATCGATGACCTACCTATTGAATTCTAAATACTTTAGCAGGTAAAAGCACGCGCGTTATACTATAGTAAAATCAATAACCTCATAACTTCTCCCTCCGATCAGTATTCTTAATCTGATAAAAGTACATGAAATTAAAATAACTTATTAAGAATATTTCCTTGTGAAGGATAACTCGAAACAAATTTATTTTCCTACTTTCGTATTGGCATGGGATGGAGAAAAATGGGGCGCCGACAACAGGTAGCGTTGGTATATTATGGTATACCTTAACCATGGTATAATCTGCAGGCCCGAGGAGATATATTTTGAGAGTTGGTTACGTTTTTACATAGTCTTGTAGTGGCTACAGAATTTATTGAATTAGCACCTCACCCAACTGTACCGTTGTCGCCTTGTCGGTTACGAAGTTATAGGTAGGTGCCATTGCAGATATAGTTAACCTTAACATGTCTACAGAGCATGTAGTGTAGAAATTATAGGATCTCTGATCTATATGATTAATGTACGATTATTAACATAATAATAATAAATATTATCTATACCATATATTAAATATACAAGTATGTCGTCTATACCTTCATCGCTTCACTATATGTGACTTATTAGACGTGACTATAATTTCACCAACATTTTACATAGATTTACTTAGATTTGATGAGCTAACATTTCCTGGGCTAACCCATATCAAACTAATTTTGAAAAACAGCAAACTATTGATAAATCTTTAATAGTTTTCATCAAAATATTTTTAAGAGCTCATCTCAAGCATATAATTCTTAGTCTTACAAACATACAACATGGCTGTAATTTGCGTTGATCAATTATTAAAAATATTCAATACTCCCTAATAAAGTTTAAAAAAACCAACCTACGATACAAATATTACAAACACAGTTAAATAAACATTTATATCTGTAAATTGTATAATAATTAATAGGTAACTTTACTTTGTGTAAGTATTAAAGCTTTAACCAAACAAAAATGGTTTTGCTGTGTTCAAGTTTTTTGTGCTGTACGTTTTCAAGACGCAGAAAACACATTCGAGCGAAAAGAATTTACCCTTAACACTTTAAATATAGGCAACATTTGTATGCATTTTATATTTTTTTTAAACCTAAATAACCTATAGGTACCTACTTATAATTATTTTTTTTTTAATACAAACCCACTAGATAACATTTTTACAATATTTTAAATTTTTTACTAGGCAATTTTTAGTAGAACAATAGAACAATAAGCTTAATTGATAATAATATAAGTAGACACCGGAAACACAGAGTGAAGAGACCTCCCATGGCTGTACTTAGTCAATAGATAGTAGTTATAGCTTGCTTTTACATTTTTTTTTTTTTATCAAATTATGTTTGTAATGAATTGAAAAAATTTATAAAATATTATGTAGTCATATAATAAACATATATAGTATGATGTTATAGTAACTGTACATATTATTACCAATGCGATATTAATGATATAGTATAACAAATTCAATTTGACATAATATTAACAGTAGTAGACCGCATAGTAACATTTCAAAAATATTTGAACTTTTTTAAGCTATTGCCTATAGGTATTAGGTATTAATAGATAGTTTCAATATTTTAAATATTTTATGATTGATCAAAAGATTTAAAAATGCATTGCAAGGTTCCTTGTATGTTGTTCTATGATAGATATTTTCGAATACCGAAAATACATAAACCCATTGATTTACAAAATAAGGTAGGATTTTGAAACTTTTCAGCATTACGATTGATATTAATTACTCGTACAATATCTACACAATTAAATATTCAAAATATTTGGTTTCAATTTAACCTATTGTTGTTTTTTATACTACAAAACCATGAAACTATTTACATATTATTGTATGCAACTTTATAATATAAGCTACAGCTACCTACCTAGAAATTTACACGAGATAATATTATAATTATTATTATATAGTAGAAATATGAAAGATTTGTCTTAGCAAAAAGTAGTTCTAAATACTGTATTGATAGGTAGTAAAACAAATTAATTACTCAAACCAATCCAATATAAATATAATATTCCAATCCTTAGAATTTATTATACTCCGTCTACGCATAGAATCATTTTTCGTTTACAATAATTTATTATTGAGATCTATTTTAAACATTCATAACAATGGCCTACTCAATGAGGGCTACTTGGACAGTTTTTGTTTTGAAATAATCCATTTTTAATAAAGGTGTCTTAAATATTTTCATATGACATAACTAATAATTGTATTGTTTTATTAAATTCCTTGTTATTAGATTATTTTAATATTACTTTATTATTAATGTTTAGCAATTCAATGTCTTATACAATACAATTTTTATTACCGTATAATATTCAATGTTTTACTCATAGGTAGGTATATATAACTTTTATAATATAAATTATGATTTATGGACAATGCGCTGCAATGATCATAGGTTTATATGTGTATTGTGCTCGTGTGATATAACATAAAAAATAATTTAATGTACCTATACAGTAAACTTTAAAAAAATAATAGAATTATTGTTTTTAATTCCATAAGAAAAAAAGAACAATGTTAAAAATGTTTAAATGTTAAACATTGTAAGTATAATAATTAATAATAATCATCATTATAACTATTTATGGTAAGCTAAAGGTATTTTATATACAATATTTGAACAATTTAATTGTTTTGGTTAATAACTGTAAGTACAGTAAAAACATAACAATTTAGAGTACAACTTCCACTAGAATCAATATATTTAAAAAAAAAAGATTATGTATAACATGATTATCTGCACTGTTACGTTCATTCTAAAAGAAACTGTATATAATATACATGGTATGCGGTGTAAAAATATGTCACATACCAGTATTGTATATATATATACCACCAGTCCTGTACTCCTGTTCCACATTTATACGTATTTCTTTAAAAATGGACTGAAATCAATTTAAATTAACCAACTCATTGTCGACATAATATCTTTTAAATATACGGTGAGTGCTTGAGTCTAATATTATTATGTAACATTATTTCATTTCAGGCAAAATAATTGTTATTAAATAATGAGATCCCGTCCGTTCTTTCTCATAATATAGTAATCTTGTTATTTTCGTGTTGTTTTGAAGTATTTTTGTATTGACACCTAATTAAGTTTATATCTACATCATGTTTATAATAAGACATAATATAAACTAACATTATTTGAGATTTTGAAATAAATGGTTGGGTATATTAATAACAAGCATGTTTTATGAATAACTAAAAACTGTAGTAGAAAAATAAATGATTTGATAAAATGATTTTTTTTTGTCATTGCAAATAAGAATATGTTCACATTTTAATAAATAAAAAATGGATGAAAAAACAATGTTCAAGCTACTTGACCAAATATGATTCCAAATTGTCTGTAGTGTTAGGGCTGTTAGTGCCACCCTATCTATTTTGATGGTTGTAACCATCACAGCAATTGAGATATTACGAATCTGCTTTTTGAAATGTTTCGTTGGACAAGTTTCTATTAAAATTAGTTCAATACATTTTTTTTTTTAAACACATGGTTTGAGTCCCATTTAAACCCATAATTTCTATAAATAAATTTACCACTTTCATATTTCATTCTAGTTAAAACACAGAATTACGATAGAAACATAATAATATGATCTTATAATATTTTTAATTTTGATACCTACTTAGTTCTATTATACTGGTGTACAATTTATTATACCAAATAATGAAGATTAAAATTAGCTTTAATAAACTGTTCATCGATGATGGAGTGTTATGTATAATATTGTATATTGTATACATAGTTATTGCATAAATAAAATAAAAAAATGCAAGGCAAGACCAATTTATTGGATCATACAGATAGACCAGTATACCATCTACATAGGTACACTAGTACACTATGCATGTACATAATATTATAACATACTTGTACCAGTCTTACCTAGGACCGGGAATTTTTGAAGATGTACGTATTATAACAGTATAATATAAGTGAGTACTTACAAAATCGTGATACTACCAACATTAAGGAAAATAAACAATTATAACACACTCCATAACTTCATTAAAAAAAAAATGTTTTAATTATTATTATCATTTTCTAAAATATAACGGGACTAAACTACATAACTGCACTAATAGTTCCTATGCACCAAAAGTAATAATTAATTATGCTATCGCACGGAGCTCATTAAATAATACATTTCGTTAATTTTATATACCCACACAAATACATATAGTTAAGGTCATTAACTAGTTTTGATTTTGGCAAAGGAGGCTATATGTGTATAATGTATAGACTGTATGTCTGCAGTATACACATATATGGTATTGTAATAGTATATGACTTTATAGTTATGGTTTTGCGGAAGCTGGACACTAGAAATCAACTATTGGTTCTAACCTACAATACCTGCAGAAGCAATAACCAGTCGGACAACACTAACCGATTTATAAAGATTTTTTACTTTAAAAAAAAAAACCATAATAATGTATTTCGTAGTACCTATATAATTGTATTATATATATCGGTATAAATGTACAATACTATAATTAAAATATTTTGCTTCGTAAATATTGCCTTTTGATTTTTTAATACACTTTATCACTACAATATAGTTATTAAATAATAAAATAAATAAACAATTTAACTAAAAAAATATTTTTTTACTTAGAATACATGTTGGGTAAACCTACATCAGAGCAGCACATCATTACATTTTATGTAACAATTTATTATGTTCTTTTATTTTTTGGTCACTAATCTTAATGCTTTTAAACATTAACATAAACTATTTTATACTATTATTTAATTAAAAAAATATATTTCCAAATGTATACAGTTAGCTGCGTACTTACTTGCCTCCTACTTATTGCGTCTCCTCAAAAGGTAAACTAATCAGGTACAGTAAATTCAATAAAAAAAATTTGCTGTTCCATAATATAATTCAAATTGTCGACATCGATGGTGTATCAAACCTCCATGGTTGTTGTTATTGACTGTAAAAATATCTTTCTTAAACATTCATTAGAGATACACAACCTATAAATATTATTTTTACAATGATAGATAACAATGAACTATAATGAAGGTGTAATTTATACTCGAGAATAACTTAGAAGAGTTGAGTTTAAAAAGTTACCCCCAATGGTAGCACTATAAGAAGAGGATATTAGAAAAAAAATTCAATTGAAATAGTGTCTCTACGCCATTAGCGTTAAAGTCTCCTGGTTGGGTTTTTTAGATAAGGTGTCGGAATTTAGCTAGATAATTAATGGATTATGCTGGGATAGAAAACGTGAGCAGAAAAACGAAGAGGATTAAGTTTTAGTGTTTATATGTGCAAGTCTAAGTGGTTATTCAGTTAATTATAGTAATAGAAAATGCAAACTATATGATTAATATTTAATATTATTATAACCAATAATATTTTGGGCAATCTTTAAAAATATATCATATGTTATAAGTATATAACGAAAAGCTTAGCAGTTGATTTCAAGTTCAGGTATTATTATAAACGAATAAATTATCATATAAACGTGGGTAATTATGGACAGTGACGCAAGTTACTTATGACCTTTCTGAACCTTTTTTATTCGGACACAACTTATTGACTGGTTATAATATTTCTTACGCAACCATAGTATCCAATATCCACGCACAAATACAGATTACTTGCATATAAATAAATAAGTGTGATTGTTTAGTTTTGTGGTTTAATTGCCGGAATCTATAAAATATAGTACATACCATTCGAGCACCATGCAGTTAATTGTATGCAAAACCGACGGAGAAACGCATGTGAAGATTTGCGAAAAACGTACAATATTCACACACCATTAAAGTGACCAAACCACTTAACATGATGACGTGTTGATCGGATAACGCGATACGCGGATAAAACGTGTTCAAATTTCAGGAAACGTTCGAATCGGATATTATTCATATTCCTCGTTCGCCTATATATATTATATTGTATATGAATTATAAATACCTAATAATGACAACGTCCCGTTGCAATAAATAATGAAAAAAATCTCGAGAGAATCTCTGGAGTGAGAGAGAAGGAAAAGGATAATATGGTGTTATGGTGTCAACCACCGTTGTATAGCAGTTTCTAGGTGTTTCGCAAGATTCGGCAAGGTCACATTGTTCGAGTGCGTGTCCGAAATACAAACGACATCCCACTAATATATGTCACATCCAGAGAGACAGCTTGAACATACTTTTTGTAGTTTCATATTATACGAAACACCAAAATTCTAGGACTTAACATTTAAATTACTTGCATTATGACACGCGCTTTGTACAAAATGTCAAGTTTGCGGTGGCACTCTGTTTTATAAAATATACTGCCCCGGCGCTGCAGGTTTATACTATTAAGGAATAAGTATATTTAATATTATATATAGGGACTATAGCAGAGTGACGAGGATGTGGGATTAGTGGATTACACATCCTGGATATTCAATAATATGCTACTTATATATAGGATACAGGTATACCTTCAAATCACGAATATATCCTGCTTACTTATAATTATTCTATTCATAATTATATAACACTTTACTTCTTACATCCAGTACAATAACCATTTTCCATCAAATTTCTTCCTCAAATGTTTATTAAGTGCTTATTTTGTCATATTAGTCAATATAATTTTATATTGATTTTAACTCTCGTAGACCGATTTTTAGAATTTATTGACCACTCTCTTCTTATTAAAGTATTAGCGTTTTAATAATAACTTAGTGCTCCTGCTTCCTCTAGCATTTATTTTGCATGCTTATGAGTTGTTACCATGTTATAAGTAAAAGTGCTTTATCAAACTTTCTGAGCAATACAAATATCATTTTATCTTAATTATGTTAATCATTATGTAGTATAAATACGACTCAAGAAAGCAGTGTTCGTATTATTGTCATTTATTTTCAGGATTCGGTTAGATCGGCATCTGCAAGCATTGATAAAGACTGCATAACATTTACGCACAGACATATTTACATCCCGAACATTTTAAATACTTGTCTGCAGGTAACGTCGATTAACTGTTGGTGGTAGCATTTATTAGGCACCGTAGTATATTATAATAAGACATACATTTATAACCACTATACTATATCTTCAGATTGAATGTCTATTTTCAGGAATTTGCAAAAAAAAGGTAGGTACCGACCTACTTATAAAGTTTTAAAAGTTTTATTTTCATTTCAAGTGGAATTTTACCTATTACATTTTTGGGGCACGTGTTTATGAACACATTTCGGCAAATACCCGAGGTATACACCTCCTCACTTCGGACCTCACGCGTGCCATCGGCGCAATATGGTCCGCCACGCGTTTCGACAAACCCACACGTCTCGTTCTATAGATCACAATAATAATGTATCGTCTGCGAGTGGCGAGCGATTTATTATGAATTAAGTTATTGGAATCCGATAAATAATAGATGAAAGAGCCATAATGTAGTACACAGGCCGGACGATATTGCAGCGAGGACGACACAATAATAAAACGTATACGTATATGATATTTTGTACTATACGTATACTTTCTGCGCGCGCGTGTGTCGCGAGATAAATACTGCTCAAAACGGATGAGTTAAAAAAATAAGATAAATAAAAGAACGACGAAGGGGAAAAAATGCAGTCGTCCGGGCCGCGTGTGCAGACATGCTATTATCAAAGGTGCCGCTATATTCCCGTGAATTGCGGTTGGTAGCGGTTCCAGTTTCCCGCGAGGACCGGTTCCCCTACCCGTCGTCCGCTTGCCGGGCGGCGGTGGCGGACGTACGCGCCGCCGCCGCCCGTGGTCGCGGTCCCGGTCTCCCGGCAGCGTCGCGTCGGCCGGCCGGTTACGCCAAAGAACCGGCCGCCGGTAGTAAGTAGTGTGTCTCCGCGGGTCTACGAAATACGTGCGCCGCACAGGTGTTCGCGCTGCTACCACAATATTATAATAATATATCATAATCGTACACGTACTGTTACTGTCCATATTACAATAACCATATCGGTTTTCCGTACGAAAATAATTGCCGACAAAATAAAAGGCGCTTCCGCAAATAGTGCACGGGAAATTTTTCGTCTCGTCGTGGTTTCGTTTTCCCGTCACCGCGATTCCGCGGCACTGTTCCGATTGTCATAAGATTCACTCGTCGCTGCGGTCATCCGCGCTGTATCCGTGCGGTTGTCGTGTCGCAGCCGCAGCCCACACACGCGCGCCAGTAATGTGCGACCGGCGACTCGCGAAAAACCACTAGACGAAAAGCCGACGACACATTGCACACGTGATACGAGGAATATGATCGTTTTCGCGGGCCGGAAAAACGTTTGATCGACACGGCGGCACAGCAGTATCAGCCGAATTAGCGTTTATCGTCGCTTATACCTATACCGCCGGATACGATCTCTCCGACGTCTTCGTGCTATTCATCGAGCTCGAATCGTAAGTTTAGAAAACACCGGAAACATATTATCATCGTTATATTAATTACATTATTACACGGTATACATTATGATCAAGTAAGACGCTAAGCTCGGCGTATTCAGGACGTTTCGAGAATGGCCGATGTAGCCGGCACCCGAGAATTTTGGAGTGCGGGGCGGACGCATTTTTGGCGAACAGACGTTTCGTTGTAATTCGCGTAATGGGTAATTTGTTCGCTGCGAGCGAAACAAGAGTTTGAAAAAAAAATCATTGATCGCGGCCGCCGGGCATACGTCATTTATCATAATACAAAATATATATTTATTTATGTGTATATAGATCTATAGATATGATATACAGGGGGAGAGAGAGAGAGAGAGAAAGAGAGAGATGTTTAATATACTATCTCATCCGCCGCCGATCGTCGGTGTACGGAGTGTGCCTTCCAGACAGGCGGAAAAGTATATACGGATTTTCGAGGCTCCCGACTAGCATAATGATAAATCTATAATCTTTACATCCGTTCTACGATGATGTCGATAATAATAATAATAATAATAATATATATTTGCAACGTACACGTCCAAAGAAGGGCGGTGAGCATGTACATAATATGTTATACAGGTACACGAAACGTAAGCTGGGCCCGACGGGTCCGACTGCTGTAGACACGACATTATAAATAGTATTATGATCTACGCGTATACCACGGTAAACACAACCACGATATATGTTATTACCGCTCTCCGATTTTCGCCGTCTCGTTCGACGTTTTTGATTCATCCTGCACAACAACGTCCGCGACCTCGTTCCGGTTATATTTTTGGCCGGATCGCAATGCGTCGTGCGTTGACGCGGTGCTTATACCGCGAATACCTCGATGATGGTTGTCAATCGCATCAATGAATCCTCCCCCCCCGCCCCCCACCCCCGATAGCTGGAACCACCGCGGTCGGCGGCAGATTTTTGCGGACATTCGCGCCGTTTTCGGAAAAAATACCTTCTCACACTCGCCCGGTCGGAATTTCAGGACGTTCGGACGGATTTTCCGGTTACATAATCGCTACAACCGCGGATCACGCCTACCGCGCGTTTGTCTTGTCCGCCGCGGGACAATTAATAATGTTACGAATAATATTTTCTTTCCGATTTCATTATTAAACACCATGACAGTTGTAGGCACGCTATAAAATCGCAAATATCGTGTGCTCCAAGCCGTACCGCATCGGATACCAATACAACAACTGTTGTATTATATTATTATATACACACGATATACCGGCCACTAATAGACACACGACTAATTGGCGTGTTACTTTTATTGTGTACGCATTCCGTTACACGTCTGTAATCTCTGCAGTAACGCGTTGCCAGATACCTACCAGCGATTCGAATAACACGGATATATTTTATTATTATTATTATTATTAGAACACGGCTCAAAGTTATAGTGCGAGTTTTATGATTTATGTGATTTACGCTGTATAGTAATACTGGTTAATTGACTGCGGTTCCAATGATCATAAACGCGTTTCCATTACTACCTACACGTATTATGTGTGCATACAGGCACTGTGCACCTATACGCGCATATCATATATTTATGTTTATTTTAAGCTCTCACGGTTTTTCGGTGCATGTATAATAATTATTATTACAACCAAAAACGAAACGAAATGAAAAATAAAAACGTTATTTCACAATGATTCCAACTCGCATAACAAATCGACGACAATGTCGGTTTCGTATATTATGTAAATTATCCAGTTATTCGAATGGTGCTGCAGCAACGTCGAAGCTCGTTAAAATATATTACCGATCGATATCAAAGCGTATCATCGGAAACAGACGGATTAACGAGAAAATAATGTAGTTTACACGCTATACCGCTTTACTGACTTAAATTTCAGCAAACCTCGAACGACAAACCATTATGTTATATTATAGTTAATCCTTCTAAATTGACCATTGCGGTTAGCCACACATATACGGTCCAACCCACTTCGTGTACCGGAGTATACGATCATTATACTTAATATTTTATTTACAAATTACAAGTCAATTGCGTGAACCTCGTTAGTAGGAGCAGGAGTAGTCGTAGTAGTAGTAGTAGTAGTAGTAGTAGTAGTAGTAGTAGTAGTAGTAGTAGTAGTATAGTGGCGTATAGCTGGTAGTAGAGTAGTAGTAGTAGTAGTATATACTATATAGTAGTGGTAGTACACTGTACACTATTGAAACGTCATAATACATAGAATTACTCATACGATTTCTTCCGGATAAAAAGACGTACAGTGAGTGGAGTAGAGCGCCCCCCTCCCTAGTTTGAGTAGTTTGAGCTGTACCAATGTACAACGATCGCAAGCAATGGTAATTTTTAAATTTTCAATTCCTATGGGAGTTATTTTCATAACCGAGAGAAATTTTCCATGCCTCCAAAAATGGGTCTAAATAGACGTTATACATAGACCGCGTCCGATACCTCGTCGGCGAGTTAAGGGATAATCGTGGTTCTACGCTACACTTTTCACATGTGCGCGTGTAAGTGATAATGTACACCTATATTATGTACCTGGAGAATAATGAATAACAACAATAGCCGTAACATTTTGTCGCTTTGCAATAATAACGGCGGAATTCGTAAGAAAAGAAAAACGAGTTTTTAATAGTTTGCCAAACTCATAACATCTCCCACCACAGTATATACACCTGTACAGCAGCTGCAGTGGCGCAGGTATATCATGCTTCACGTCTTCTTGAAGGGTGCGCCGCGCCGTGGGAAAACTCTATACACCGTATACGTATCGTCGGCATTGTCAGTGTGTGTGTGTGCGTGTGTGTGTGCGCGTGTGTGCGCGTGTGCAGAGAGTCGATGCCCTGTCTGTGGTCACCTCTCTTCCGGCCCGGGCCGGCTCACGGGTTGTAGAATGCCGTTGGGTCAAGGCTATAGATGCTCCCGCCGCGGTGATCGCCATACAGACTCGCGCGCCCCGCGACGCTTTCGTAGGCCAATAATTCTCCCACCGCCGGCGTCTTCGCCGTTGCCTCCGCCGCTCCTCGCCATCTCGATCGCCACCGCGTGTGTGTGTGTGTGTGTGTGTGTGTGTGTGTGTGTGTGTGTGTGTGTGTGTGTGCCACCTGACCTAAATCAACTTACCTGATCCGCCCGAGGCGTATAGGTGCACGCCGACGAAAAATATACGAGAGAAAAAATCGACTATATGTACACACACACGTTCGCTGTAATACCTACGACCAGCCAGCGGTAACCCGTTCGCACAAAACTTTCTGCCAGTCTTGTAATCATTTCCTAGTCCACTTATTAGTCATACGCACTCATATATGTGCGAGCGCGCTTACTTGTACACTCGCAGACGCGCGCACACGTGTCCGGTGCGATGTTTTCAGAGCATAAAGCGCGTAATTTGTATAAATTTAATACGCTTCGGCTAATTGTTTCCGACAATACGTGCATGTAGTTATTACAATTATATAATACTGTATTATATGGTTCTGTGAGTCCCATACGTAAAATTAATTAAATAAAAAACGCATATACCTACCTCATTCGGCGGTGTATCGCATATAGACTGAATCGTTCTTCTCGAACCAACCGAAGGCTTTCATTTTTGTTGTTGTTGTCGGTATAGAAGATATATTGAATATTTACACTTGCACGGGGCTAGGAAGAATGGTATAGAGAACACAAGAATGTGTGATCATGTGTATAATGGGGATCTGTACCTCAACAGTAAATTATCCGATTGAATTTGTATGTAATAATATGTATGTTGGTATAATATTCGACGGAGACGACTATTATACGCATATATGTATATATATATATATATATATATATATGTATGAACGAGAGAAGAAAATAAGTATTATCCGTCTATTAATTAGAGGTCCGGTGGGGAGTTTAGGTATTTTCGGATTCGGTCAAAAAAAAATGCCGTCTCCGGTAATCCGGTTAGGACATCAGACAGGTTTGATAATGTCAGCCCCGGGGGCCCCCTCCCCTCGCGCAGTGTGCCCCTCGCGTACCACCACATTATAATATTATGTGCAGCACACGCCCGATGCATAGGTATAGCTCACGGACGCGCAAGAACGCACGCTCAGAAACTTTGGAACGTCCACAGCCGTCAGTTAATTTTAAATTCATAACAGGTCCGATACTGATTGTAAGAATGTACGGAATTTGACCGACTGATGGGCACGCTTTCCAAATAATATTATAATATCTACGCGTCTCGTGCAACAACAAACACGCGTGCAGGTGCGATGACGTCACCAGCCGCGTGGTATAAACCCGCGGTCATCCGTCGCTGACCGAAGCACAACTTTACCGAGAGACTCGGCTCGGAAATCCGACTTTGTCCCTCGGCGTATAGGTACATCCGGCTTTCGGACAGGGAGGTCATAATTATTGTAGCCATCATCCCTCAATCAGCTTTTTTATCCGATGAGCATTAAAACATCGTTATTCTTTCGGCGATTGCAAACGTGGTAAAATCATAAAATAGAGTATAGACTGTAGAATAACAATCTGCACCCTGCAATTCGCCGCCGGAGACAAGGACGGTCGAGGTTAAAAATGATCTATGCGCACATCACTGTATAGAACCCAACTCATCGATCACACTATTAATCATTCCAAAGTCTGAAATCGAACGAGAGCCCTTCCCATTCCGAGCATGCCCTTATTCTCGCACTGATTATTTGTTCGTGTTCACTAATTTACATGAGCACACACGCGTGTTTTCACTATGTGTACATGTTGTGCACACACACGCTTTTCGTGTGCCGACCCCGCGCCTGACCGTCTCGCAGCACGATTCCACGACCGGCTGAATCAAACTCGCGTATATACATATATATATATATAAGCCGTGTACATGGTATTATTGTTATTATCAAACACGCGCATTGTCGCGACGTGACGGCAATGTTAAAATTCATTAAATCCAGGACGGAACTTACAATGAGCCCACGGGCGAACAATGGGGACCAGCGGCCGCCGTGCGCGATTTGTGCGACCGACTGCTGCAGACCGACCGACCGACCGATACCGACCGACGGGAGCTCCAATGCTCTATAAGAGTACATCATATATATACACACATGTGTGGCTTTATACGACCGCAAAAAGTAGGTCGATACGCCGCAGAAATGAAAAACGAAACGAAATAAACAATGCATAATATAATATATTATATTATAAGACGCGCATATACATCCGATATCGCGTATTGATGTGTCAGTACAATGTAATGTACGTATAATCCGATTAAAATGAATGACAAAATGAAAATATTATCGTCGAATAAAAACCATTTGTCGACGGAAAAATATAAAGTCCTCATATTATATTATATCCATATACCTATACACGCGCACGTATGGTATCGTTTTCTTTTTTTGCAGGATAAATGCTTCTCATTGATGCCGCGCACTGCATTATCGCGCGACACGCCTTGTGAAGAGCGACTCGTTTCCGCACGCACGTCGTTTTTTTTTCCGAGAATCTTTAGCGGATTTAATAATTTATCCGGCGCGCTTAAAACGGAGGCTGCGCGAAAACCCGTTTCCTCGGTTCTTTTAATACTATATAATATGTCTCCGTCCTTATCATCGACGCGTTCGCCAGTCGCACAGACGTATTATTATTGGTCATTCTTCGGTTTTTTTTGCCGGCCGATCCATTCATTCGGTTTTCACGGCAGACGTCGATCAACGAAAGTAAATAACGCGACAGGAAAAATCGTCGTGTATCTGGGTACACGATGATGGACACAAAAACAATCATAATATAATAATAATAATAATAATACGCCCATGTCTCCTGTAGCACCACGTCAGCGGCGTACATATTATTATATTATATTGCTGCAGGTACCTTATATACATATATATACACTCGCGGCATACCGGATATACGACCGATCCATTGACTGCGAGTCCGCAGACCGCGCGCGCGCGTTATCGAGTTATTTCCGCGAATGAGGTTCCGACGAGGTTTACGTTGTTGTTGCAATAAAATAAAATAATACTCGCAGAGATCTCGAAATTGCTGCAGCCCGCAGTTGTAAAAGACTAAAAAAAAAAAAAACCTTCCGACCTCCTATCCCGGCGGTATTATAATGATAATTGATAAATGCGGTTTTATGGCCAACCGTTTTATTTCGTTTTTCGTTTTTCAAGTTTATAATGCTGTTTGCACACAGGTACACTCTTGTATATAATAACATCATGGTTACTTGGTTTCCACGCGATCAATCACCTACATAATGTATTCCCCGTGTGTGATGAGTAAACAATTTCTCAACCCGCCGAATATCGAAAAGTTTTAAATAATAATTACAATGATATTATTGACTTCTGGCGGCTGCAACGGAACAAATACGCGAGTGGTTTGCACACGATATTGTGCCACGACGGACTGTCGATGTTTTATCGACGCTTCTTATATTTTCTTGCACAGCGTCTAAACTGGGCCCGTTACAATGTAGATATTATACCCGTGAAACGGACACATCGGGTTGTAAAAATCAAATTATCAGCAATTGTTTGAACGAAATCAATAAGGTGTGTGGCGATTTCTAAAAGCATGCGGAAACTCATCTGACACACATAATACAGGCAATATATTGTGCTTGGTGACCTACGTCGTGTCGTCATTCGGTGTGCGCAAGGAATCCGACTAATTAATTATATTAGATTCTCGTGTTGTATAATAATACCGAGATGAGCGTGGGCGGATTTGTTGGCCTAGAATATAGGTATATATATTATGGTATTTAATATATGTACGATACGGAGTAGTATAAACATTTATGCTCTGAAAATCACTCGGACACATTGGTATATACGCGCATTCAAAACGTATTTTGATATATTATTATTCTCACATTTCTTTATTCACACAAATTCCGACACGGCCGTACAAAGTTAACCTACTATAATCTGTATAAAACGTGAAAAACGTTTTTATAAAAATAAATGTTTAATAGTACCTATGTAGATACACAAGTAAATTGTATAGGCATTACATTCAATACTGATTATATTATAATATATCATTTTCTTGAGACGTATCTCGTTAAAAATTGTACTTATACCTAATATTTTGCAGTCCTCGATTAAATAAAACGAGTTTTGAAGACAAAGTAAAGGACCAATTATATATCTTTAATATTAAACATTTTATTCAAATTTTCGTTAGATAGGTAGTAATTTGATCGTAATCTTGTTTTCAGTATTCATGAGGTATTTAACAGAAGTATTTTTATGGTATTTCGTTTCAAATAAAATAGATATACCCACTTCCAAGTTTTAGGAACATTAATGAAAATTGTATAAACAAAAATATCTTGGTACAATCGATTAGTTGTATAAATTCAAAACTCAGTATTATCAATGAACAACATATAATAATGATTTCTATAAGCCTATAATAGTTGTATAAAAATGTTGGTTGATTAATTCGGCATAATTAAAAATTCGAATGTCGTATTACTTATTGAACATGGCTTAATTAGGTATTATTTATTTACATACCTCTACCTGTGTAATGGATAGTATAAAATACTATTCAGATAAGTTTGTATAGAAGGCACATTGCAGATAGATAAGTTTGATACTTAACCCACCTATATCTGGCTATATATGTCACTGCCAGCAGTCTTCCGGATAAGTCACTTTCCGTTAGAATTAATGTTGCACATTGGCGTAGAATTATTCGTGACAAATTCGAAGCTTTTATGATACATTAATACATAAGATTATTATACGAGCCGTTTGTACACAATTTCAAGGAATAAAAATAACGTATACAATATATTTAACGGTCGTAAAATCTGAATACAAATCTGTGGGGAAAAAATTGGCACTGATATATGTGGAAAAAAATGTGCCAAGTGCTACAGACGACCTGTAGGTTGTCGTATACACCCATTTATACATAATATAATATTATGATATATAGCTCGCACGGACATCATAAACATCCGACGATGTTCAACGTCCATTCGGTTGGTTAATACTTAATTTATATTAATTACCTATGGGTATATCCAATATAATATGTGCGTCCACGGCATGTTAGTTTATATAATAAACATGTAACGGTCGTTGGCGATCGTCATCTATTATAATTTATATATCTATACATACCTACACAGCATCCCATAACAATAATATATGCATTTATGCGTGTAATAGTGCTGAGAGTGAGCATATACTATTATAGTATCATACTTATCATACACATGCCTAGGTATAATATATGAATTGTAATTTGTAAATGACTTTGGCCGGACGTGGTTTTCCGCACGCGTGCTCCCATCTCTGTGTATCTCTTGACGAGCACATTATTAATTTTCAACGATAAAACGGCTGTAGGTTTACATATTATATATATATATATATAAACCTATTAAAAACCTAACCCAACCCGACCACCTAACCTAGCCCAACCTACCTGCGTGTAGTGTGTAATGCGCCAATTGTGTTACCTATATGAGTGTGTTGTATTAAACAGGGAAGAGAAATTCTCGACGAGGGTTTGTCTCAGATTATATACGAACGTCGTTATTGCGAAATGAAAAAAAAAAAAAAAAAACGGGGAAAAAAACCGCGAGCTCGTGGTTATAATAATATCGTCGCGCAAACGATTCCGGGAACAAGCGGTGCATGCAGCACTGCAGACGGGCTGGACACGGACTTAATTACGTACTGATGGCACGTATTACGGCTGTCGCCATCCCCCCCTGCCCCCGCCCGTCGTACGCTCGCGCGCAGGTGTCAGTGTCGTGTGAATACCCTCCGCCGCCGCCGCCGCCGCCGCCGCCACTTCCGACCCATACCGTCTGTGCGATTTTTCTCTCTCTCTCTCTCTATATATATATATATATATATTTACTATCATTTTTTTATTTTATTTTTTTTATCTCTTTTACAGTTAAAAACGTCTCGCGCGCCATATCCGCCGCCGTCTAACCTGTACCTCATAATATGTTTATAGGTAATAATAATATATACTCGGCACGGCGACCGACCGGGCCGATGGCGGCGGGGCTGACGGACGGGACGAGGAAACAATCGTCGTCGTCGTCGTCGTCGTCGTCGTCGCCACCGTCGCCGTCGCCGACAAAATGACCGGCCGCGCGAGCTCACGGTTTTTATGATTATCTGTTTTTAACGAGTGCAACAAATCCTCGCGCAACGGTACGGCCGTCGTCGGGCCATGCATTATTAAATATTATTGTTATTGTGTAGGCACATGGCGTACACGCGATTATGATAACATTGTTGTGTAGGATACAAGTGTATTGAGGGATGGGAATTTGAAATATTTGGAAATTTTGAATGTTTTCCTCATCTCGAAATATTGTGTCAAACATTTTTCTTTCCACGCAACCTGATTTATGTATGTATAAACAATTAAAGTATTGATTAGTGATTACCCATAATAGTAAACATTGGTAATGGATGATTGACTCAGTGGCGTATATAAGAATTATTTTCACTATGGGCCAATTGCATGCTATAATTCTAAAATGCACTTCCGGAAAATAGGTAGAATAGTTTTGTCTATGGCGTTGTGTATCGACAATTCTTGGCATACATTTTGTAATACCGAGGTCATTAGCTCAAATTTAAATACTCCTTTAAATTCTCTCTCGACATTTGATCTTATCTCACTGATGACTGATTGAACAACTTCTATACTTTCAACAGCAGTACATTAACCAACATTAGGCTTTTGGAGATTAATATAGATACTTGGTATGTTATACCTAACAGTTTGTCAACAGTAAATTATAGAGTAATAATTAACTCAAAATCACAGATTGTTTTATGGATTGAGTGACCCATTGAACCATTAGTCGTTATTGTCAGTTATTATTTGTTATAGAGATGCTATAATAGGCAACATATTATCTTTAAAATTGTATTTGTTTACAAAGCAATATGCATAAAATGTTTTTATTTGATTTAAAATTTCACAATGGGCCCTGGCCTAGGGCCCCCTACCCCTATATACGCCACTAGAACGTGAAAAGTTGAGGTTCAGAAATTAGTTTCTGATTAGGTTCGAAGTTTATAACTTAATCAGTTATCATTTAACAATTAGGTCTCTTTTTTTCGTTAATGAGCTTTTTGAGTAAAACGAAGCCGTTTAGGTTTGACATTTGTACAAATGCATTCCAGTACTTACCTATTAAGACATTTAGTAGGTATTTGCTTAGTTTTCTTTTATTAGTAACCACCCATATTAATAAAAATAACTAATAACACTACTATAATTTTATAGAAATTATATATTATAATTTAAAATAACTATCAAACAAAATAAAGTAACAAATAGGTAATAATTAATAAATAATATATATAATAAATCATCAAACAATCATTTAACAATTAGGTCTCTTTTTTTCGTTAATGAGCTTTTTGAGTAAAACGAAGCCGTTTAGGTTTGACATTTGTACAAATGCATTCCAGTACTTACCTATTAAGACATTTAGTAGGTATTTGCTTAGTTTTCTTTTATTAGTAACCACCCATATTAATAAAAATAACTAATAACACTACTATAATTTTATAGAAATTATATATTATAATTTAAAATAACTATCAAACAAAATAAAGTAACAAATAGGTAATAATTAATAAATAATATATATAATAAATCATCAAACAATCATTTAACAATTAGGTCTCTTTTTTTCGTTAATGAGCTTTTTGAGTAAAACGAAGCCGTTTAGGTTTGACATTTGTACAAATGCATTCCAGTACTTACCTATTAAGACATTTAGTAGGTATTTGCTTAGTTTTCTTTTATTAGTAACCACCCATATTAATAAAAATAACTAATAACACTACTATAATTTTATAGAAATTATATATTATAATTTAAAATAACTATCAAACAAAATAAAGTAACAAATAGGTAATAATTAATAAATAATATATATAATAAATCATCAAACAATCATTTAACAATTAGGTCTCTTTTTTTCGTTAATGAGCTTTTTGAGTAAAACGAAGCCGTTTAGGTTTGACATTTGTACAAATGCATTCCAGTACTTACCTATTAAGACATTTAGTAGGTATTTGCTTAGTTTTCTTTTATTAGTAACCACCCATATTAATAAAAATAACTAATAACACTACTATAATTTTATAGAAATTATATATTATAATTTAAAATAACTATCAAACAAAATAAAGTAACAAATAGGTAATAATTAATAAATAATATATATAATAAATCATCAAACAATCATTTAACAATTAGGTCTCTTTTTTTCGTTAATGAGCTTTTTGAGTAAAACGAAGCCGTTTAGGTTTGACATTTGTACAAATGCATTCCAGTACTTACCTATTAAGACATTTAGTAGGTATTTGCTTAGTTTTCTTTTATTAGTAACCACCCATATTAATAAAAATAACTAATAACACTACTATAATTTTATAGAAATTATATATTATAATTTAAAATAACTATCAAACAAAATAAAGTAACAAATAGGTAATAATTAATAAATAATATATATAATAAATCATCAAACAATCATTTAACAATTAGGTCTCTTTTTTTCGTTAATGAGCTTTTTGAGTAAAACGAAGCCGTTTAGGTTTGACATTTGTACAAATGCATTCCAGTACTTACCTATTAAGACATTTAGTAGGTATTTGCTTAGTTTTCTTTTATTAGTAACCACCCATATTAATAAAAATAACTAATAACACTACTATAATTTTATAGAAATTATATATTATAATTTAAAATAACTATCAAACAAAATAAAGTAACAAATAGGTAATAATTAATAAATAATATATATAATAAATCATCAAACAATCATTTAACAATTAGGTCTCTTTTTTTCGTTAATGAGCTTTTTGAGTAAAACGAAGCCGTTTAGGTTTGACATTTGTACAAATGCATTCCAGTACTTACCTATTAAGACATTTAGTAGGTATTTGCTTAGTTTTCTTTTATTAGTAACCACCCATATTAATAAAAATAACTAATAACACTACTATAATTTTATAGAAATTATATATTATAATTTAAAATAACTATCAAACAAAATAAAGTAACAAATAGGTAATAATTAATAAATAATATATATAATAAATCATCAAACAATCATTTAACAATTAGGTCTCTTTTTTTCGTTAATGAGCTTTTTGAGTAAAACGAAGCCGTTTAGGTTTGACATTTGTACAAATGCATTCCAGTACTTACCTATTAAGACATTTAGTAGGTATTTGCTTAGTTTTCTTTTATTAGTAACCACCCATATTAATAAAAATAACTAATAACACTACTATAATTTTATAGAAATTATATATTATAATTTAAAATAACTATCAAACAAAATAAAGTAACAAATAGGTAATAATTAATAAATAATATATATAATAAATCATCAAACAATCATTTAACAATTAGGTCTCTTTTTTTCGTTAATGAGCTTTTTGAGTAAAACGAAGCCGTTTAGGTTTGACATTTGTACAAATGCATTCCAGTACTTACCTATTAAGACATTTAGTAGGTATTTGCTTAGTTTTCTTTTATTAGTAACCACCCATATTAATAAAAATAACTAATAACACTACTATAATTTTATAGAAATTATATATTATAATTTAAAATAACTATCAAACAAAATAAAGTAACAAATAGGTAATAATTAATAAATAATATATATAATAAATCATCAAACAATCATTTAACAATTAGGTCTCTTTTTTTCGTTAATGAGCTTTTTGAGTAAAACGAAGCCGTTTAGGTTTGACATTTGTACAAATGCATTCCAGTACTTACCTATTAAGACATTTAGTAGGTATTTGCTTAGTTTTCTTTTATTAGTAACCACCCATATTAATAAAAATAACTAATAACACTACTATAATTTTATAGAAATTATATATTATAATTTAAAATAACTATCAAACAAAATAAAGTAACAAATAGGTAATAATTAATAAATAATATATATAATAAATCATCAAACAATCATTTAACAATTAGGTCTCTTTTTTTCGTTAATGAGCTTTTTGAGTAAAACGAAGCCGTTTAGGTTTGACATTTGTACAAATGCATTCCAGTACTTACCTATTAAGACATTTAGTAGGTATTTGCTTAGTTTTCTTTTATTAGTAACCACCCATATTAATAAAAATAACTAATAACACTACTATAATTTTATAGAAATTATATATTATAATTTAAAATAACTATCAAACAAAATAAAGTAACAAATAGGTAATAATTAATAAATAATATATATAATAAATCATCAAACAATCATTTAACAATTAGGTCTCTTTTTTTCGTTAATGAGCTTTTTGAGTAAAACGAAGCCGTTTAGGTTTGACATTTGTACAAATGCATTCCAGTACTTACCTATTAAGACATTTAGTAGGTATTTGCTTAGTTTTCTTTTATTAGTAACCACCCATATTAATAAAAATAACTAATAACACTACTATAATTTTATAGAAATTATATATTATAATTTAAAATAACTATCAAACAAAATAAAGTAACAAATAGGTAATAATTAATAAATAATATATATAATAAATCATCAAACAATCATTTAACAATTAGGTCTCTTTTTTTCGTTAATGAGCTTTTTGAGTAAAACGAAGCCGTTTAGGTTTGACATTTGTACAAATGCATTCCAGTACTTACCTATTAAGACATTTAGTAGGTATTTGCTTAGTTTTCTTTTATTAGTAACCACCCATATTAATAAAAATAACTAATAACACTACTATAATTTTATAGAAATTATATATTATAATTTAAAATAACTATCAAACAAAATAAAGTAACAAATAGGTAATAATTAATAAATAATATATATAATAAATCATCAAACAATCATTTAACAATTAGGTCTCTTTTTTTCGTTAATGAGCTTTTTGAGTAAAACGAAGCCGTTTAGGTTTGACATTTGTACAAATGCATTCCAGTACTTACCTATTAAGACATTTAGTAGGTATTTGCTTAGTTTTCTTTTATTAGTAACCACCCATATTAATAAAAATAACTAATAACACTACTATAATTTTATAGAAATTATATATTATAATTTAAAATAACTATCAAACAAAATAAAGTAACAAATAGGTAATAATTAATAAATAATATATATAATAAATCATCAAACAATCATTTAACAATTAGGTCTCTTTTTTTCGTTAATGAGCTTTTTGAGTAAAACGAAGCCGTTTAGGTTTGACATTTGTACAAATGCATTCCAGTACTTACCTATTAAGACATTTAGTAGGTATTTGCTTAGTTTTCTTTTATTAGTAACCACCCATATTAATAAAAATAACTAATAACACTACTATAATTTTATAGAAATTATATATTATAATTTAAAATAACTATCAAACAAAATAAAGTAACAAATAGGTAATAATTAATAAATAATATATATAATAAATCATCAAACAATCATTTAACAATTAGGTCTCTTTTTTTCGTTAATGAGCTTTTTGAGTAAAACGAAGCCGTTTAGGTTTGACATTTGTACAAATGCATTCCAGTACTTACCTATTAAGACATTTAGTAGGTATTTGCTTAGTTTTCTTTTATTAGTAACCACCCATATTAATAAAAATAACTAATAACACTACTATAATTTTATAGAAATTATATATTATAATTTAAAATAACTATCAAACAAAATAAAGTAACAAATAGGTAATAATTAATAAATAATATATATAATAAATCATCAAACAATCATTTAACAATTAGGTCTCTTTTTTTCGTTAATGAGCTTTTTGAGTAAAACGAAGCCGTTTAGGTTTGACATTTGTACAAATGCATTCCAGTACTTACCTATTAAGACATTTAGTAGGTATTTGCTTAGTTTTCTTTTATTAGTAACCACCCATATTAATAAAAATAACTAATAACACTACTATAATTTTATAGAAATTATATATTATAATTTAAAATAACTATCAAACAAAATAAAGTAACAAATAGGTAATAATTAATAAATAATATATATAATAAATCATCAAACAATCATTTAACAATTAGGTCTCTTTTTTTCGTTAATGAGCTTTTTGAGTAAAACGAAGCCGTTTAGGTTTGACATTTGTACAAATGCATTCCAGTACTTACCTATTAAGACATTTAGTAGGTATTTGCTTAGTTTTCTTTTATTAGTAACCACCCATATTAATAAAAATAACTAATAACACTACTATAATTTTATAGAAATTATATATTATAATTTAAAATAACTATCAAACAAAATAAAGTAACAAATAGGTAATAATTAATAAATAATATATATAATAAATCATCAAACAATCATTTAACAATTAGGTCTCTTTTTTTCGTTAATGAGCTTTTTGAGTAAAACGAAGCCGTTTAGGTTTGACATTTGTACAAATGCATTCCAGTACTTACCTATTAAGACATTTAGTAGGTATTTGCTTAGTTTTCTTTTATTAGTAACCACCCATATTAATAAAAATAACTAATAACACTACTATAATTTTATAGAAATTATATATTATAATTTAAAATAACTATCAAACAAAATAAAGTAACAAATAGGTAATAATTAATAAATAATATATATAATAAATCATCAAACAATCATTTAACAATTAGGTCTCTTTTTTTCGTTAATGAGCTTTTTGAGTAAAACGAAGCCGTTTAGGTTTGACATTTGTACAAATGCATTCCAGTACTTACCTATTAAGACATTTAGTAGGTATTTGCTTAGTTTTCTTTTATTAGTAACCACCCATATTAATAAAAATAACTAATAACACTACTATAATTTTATAGAAATTATATATTATAATTTAAAATAACTATCAAACAAAATAAAGTAACAAATAGGTAATAATTAATAAATAATATATATAATAAATCATCAAACAATCATTTAACAATTAGGTCTCTTTTTTTCGTTAATGAGCTTTTTGAGTAAAACGAAGCCGTTTAGGTTTGACATTTGTACAAATGCATTCCAGTACTTACCTATTAAGACATTTAGTAGGTATTTGCTTAGTTTTCTTTTATTAGTAACCACCCATATTAATAAAAATAACTAATAACACTACTATAATTTTATAGAAATTATATATTATAATTTAAAATAACTATCAAACAAAATAAAGTAACAAATAGGTAATAATTAATAAATAATATATATAATAAATCATCAAACAATCATTTAACAATTAGGTCTCTTTTTTTCGTTAATGAGCTTTTTGAGTAAAACGAAGCCGTTTAGGTTTGACATTTGTACAAATGCATTCCAGTACTTACCTATTAAGACATTTAGTAGGTATTTGCTTAGTTTTCTTTTATTAGTAACCACCCATATTAATAAAAATAACTAATAACACTACTATAATTTTATAGAAATTATATATTATAATTTAAAATAACTATCAAACAAAATAAAGTAACAAATAGGTAATAATTAATAAATAATATATATAATAAATCATCAAACAATCATTTAACAATTAGGTCTCTTTTTTTCGTTAATGAGCTTTTTGAGTAAAACGAAGCCGTTTAGGTTTGACATTTGTACAAATGCATTCCAGTACTTACCTATTAAGACATTTAGTAGGTATTTGCTTAGTTTTCTTTTATTAGTAACCACCCATATTAATAAAAATAACTAATAACACTACTATAATTTTATAGAAATTATATATTATAATTTAAAATAACTATCAAACAAAATAAAGTAACAAATAGGTAATAATTAATAAATAATATATATAATAAATCATCAAACAATCATTTAACAATTAGGTCTCTTTTTTTCGTTAATGAGCTTTTTGAGTAAAACGAAGCCGTTTAGGTTTGACATTTGTACAAATGCATTCCAGTACTTACCTATTAAGACATTTAGTAGGTATTTGCTTAGTTTTCTTTTATTAGTAACCACCCATATTAATAAAAATAACTAATAACACTACTATAATTTTATAGAAATTATATATTATAATTTAAAATAACTATCAAACAAAATAAAGTAACAAATAGGTAATAATTAATAAATAATATATATAATAAATCATCAAACAATCATTTAACAATTAGGTCTCTTTTTTTCGTTAATGAGCTTTTTGAGTAAAACGAAGCCGTTTAGGTTTGACATTTGTACAAATGCATTCCAGTACTTACCTATTAAGACATTTAGTAGGTATTTGCTTAGTTTTCTTTTATTAGTAACCACCCATATTAATAAAAATAACTAATAACACTACTATAATTTTATAGAAATTATATATTATAATTTAAAATAACTATCAAACAAAATAAAGTAACAAATAGGTAATAATTAATAAATAATATATATAATAAATCATCAAACAATCATTTAACAATTAGGTCTCTTTTTTTCGTTAATGAGCTTTTTGAGTAAAACGAAGCCGTTTAGGTTTGACATTTGTACAAATGCATTCCAGTACTTACCTATTAAGACATTTAGTAGGTATTTGCTTAGTTTTCTTTTATTAGTAACCACCCATATTAATAAAAATAACTAATAACACTACTATAATTTTATAGAAATTATATATTATAATTTAAAATAACTATCAAACAAAATAAAGTAACAAATAGGTAATAATTAATAAATAATATATATAATAAATCATCAAACAATCATTTAACAATTAGGTCTCTTTTTTTCGTTAATGAGCTTTTTGAGTAAAACGAAGCCGTTTAGGTTTGACATTTGTACAAATGCATTCCAGTACTTACCTATTAAGACATTTAGTAGGTATTTGCTTAGTTTTCTTTTATTAGTAACCACCCATATTAATAAAAATAACTAATAACACTACTATAATTTTATAGAAATTATATATTATAATTTAAAATAACTATCAAACAAAATAAAGTAACAAATAGGTAATAATTAATAAATAATATATATAATAAATCATCAAACATTCTTATTTTAATCTTAAAATGTATTATGACGGTATAGGTATATGAGTTCTTTTTTTGATGTTATGTAGTAATGTTTAAATTATTTGGTATGGGTAGATGATAATATATGAACTATATGAAGTAAAACGTGACTACTAATACTGTAAACATAAGTTTAATAATGTTCTCTCGCTCCAAGTACGAGCTTTCTACCACTAGAGTTATTCGATTTACGGTTTATTTTTATTTTCACATTAGTAAAATATTTCATGAAAATGTCATGACATAGAAAACAAAACATTCTTGAAAACGTATAACACTAAATTTATATTACACATAATATTAAGTTATAACTTATGTCTTATAATATATTAAGTTTACTGTTTAATAATATTCAAGAGCACGGACTTACCGGTATGATTGCGTTGAACCGGTATACGTAGATATATTATGTGCGCGCACGTGTATCTACCGCCATCGCCACCGCCGCCGCTGCCTCCTCGTGTAGCGCGCGAGCCCAGCTGTCCGTTTGATGGTTGTGCCATTTAAAAAAAGAAAATAATAATAATAATAATAATAATAATAAGTAATAACGATAATATATTATCAAGATAATGCCTTTTCCACCGCCTCTAAACGTTATTCTACATTTTCGTTGTTATTATTTTGTTCGCAGAGTGATGCTAGAGATGGGCGACAAGACTGCCGCCGCATGGACCGCTTGGTGGATCCTCACGTTTTCTGTAAGTACATAAACGTATATTATTAAAATATATCATCGTGTGAGCATTAATATCGGTGCTACACTTATCAGCTACCGCTACACTGTTACCTGTAAGTGCACGATGTATTATTGTTATTTGTTGTTGTTGTTTTTGTTGTTGTACTAGTTGTTACTTTAAATACCACAGTATTATATTATACATTTATTATTATCAGACCGCACCGTCGCACGATCGTGCGTTGTATCTATGCATAGAGGTACTTTCCATCGCTGGATGTTGCGGGAAATATACACTGAGAATCTCCGGGAATGTTGGGAAAATGTATTGTTGTCGGTAGGATCTAAATAAGACAAGGAATCTTGAAAAGAAAAACCCATTTTACAAAATCGCTTGTTTAGTATTAGTAAAGTAGTAGCGTTCGCGCTGCAATACGTTAGTATCGGCGCACAATGAAAATAGGTCCGTCATAAAAAACATCTCGTTTCGAATCCCTTAAATTTATTTAATTTCAAAATGTCTTACTCACTTGGAAGCAATTGACCAAATAGCCTTTTTTACTGTCGCCGTTAAATGTATATTTTGAAAATCACGTTTTGGCTTTTGCTCAGGATCAGAGGCAAATATATGAGGCAGGAGCGGTTTATGGGGGACTTAGGCCCCTCAAAATAATATTTTAAAATTATTTTAGCAGGATAATTATTATTCTGAGACAAAAAAATATATTTATATGAAATGTCAAAATCAATACTGATTATTGTGGAGCGGTGGTTGGCCGCAGTTTCAAATGTGTGCTGCGGTCCATCCGTCGTCGCTAGCTCCCAGATGGGTTGGGATGGGTGACCACCCCGATTTTTAGCAAAGAAAACTAGCCCCACTTACACACGTGTTGCTCAAAACCAACCCCCCTCCCCTCACAATTAATCATAAACCCCCAGAAAATGTAATTAGCCATAGTTGCCAATGTTTCAAAAACAATTTTAAAAAAAATCGTGATTATTAAATAATATTATATGTCCAACTTTAATCTCAGAACTATAAATACTAATAACACCAGGGATAAGTCATAAATGACAAATAAACTGTTTAAGCAAATCATAGAAGTGCCTACACCTAACCTGTCTACCTACAGCCGACCACCAATAGAGAAACTAACATTTTCAATAAAAAATATAAAATAAAAAATAAAAATAAAATAATAGTACTTATTAATATAATGAAGACCTATGATAATTTTTAGTTTTTAAAAGTGAATAATATATATATATTAATAATTTATTCAAAGTAGCTATGTATGGTTGTAAATATTAAATTGACTTGCAATAAATACTAAATTTAGTTAAGTTTTAAAGCTGATTGCGAATCACATATATATGTAATATATGTGCATGTAGATGGTTTTAATATAATAATACGCAATATCATACCCCAACCCAGTATAAATATGTATAAACTATATAGTCGTGTAGAAAATAGTATACATATTATATCTCCGTCTACTTCAACAGGTATCCATTATCTAGTTGATATGTACACACATTGGCGTAGCTAGGGGGTTTCGGTGTTTAAACCCCCTTCCATTGACATTTTTTCTCCTAATAAATGTAATGTTTATATTGTTTATTTACGAAAACTGTAAAAATGTAATGTAATTTATACTTGAACCTCCCCCGTTTCATAATCATGACACGCCACACCCGCGTTACACATATACATCTTACCAGAACTCATATCTTTAAACTGGGTGATCGTTTCATATAGTTTTCAAAATAATGAGTGTGTCACGTTAAATATGGATCACCCGGTGTATGTTTGGCCTGGAATTGCGCACGCATGATAAGTATGACCTGTTGATATGTATA
This sequence comes from Myzus persicae, assembly GCF_001856785.1. NCBI lineage: Eukaryota > Metazoa > Arthropoda > Insecta > Hemiptera > Aphididae > Myzus > Myzus persicae. Next base: position 303,942 of record NW_019102520.1, on the reverse strand, counting down.
CCTACTTTCAGAATATAGTCCCATGAATTTGTTACCGTAGGTTATGTAGTTTTGGGCGTGATGGGAAAACGGGTCTACATCACTTTATCACTACACATACGTACAAATTATTGTAATATCTATAATATTTCCTAGAGGAATTTTCACCGAAATCGTCCGTTATTCAATATATTATTAGGTAGGTAGGTAGGTAGGTAGGTAGGTTAGGTATACGGTCGTTCGTGTAAACAGCGGTGTACCACCATCGAACGCGACTCGGCGATGTTTCCGCGCGTAGGTTTTGCGCCAAATAGTCGAAATGTCAAGCCGGGTCAAAGACACATGCCAACCGGAGGACCCTAATACGCGTATATTTATATTATATATATTATTATATTTGTGTGCAGACGCGATCGTCTGCGCATATAATACACGCACTTAATAACTTTTGAAACTGGTAGGTATGTCCATGAAACGCGACGCGTCCCATTAAAATAGCGTAATAATATTGTTTTATAAAACAGCAGTGGTATAGAAGAAAAAAAACTGTCGGACGACGTTTAACATAAATACATAATATCTAAATTTACATAAACATTTTTTTTTTTTTTTTTATATTACAGGTTTTTTTTCAAGTTCTAGGACACGGCGAGTTTTAATAATATAATTACACTATATCATTCGGCAGGTTATAATATACGCCCAGGCGTTATTGTTCCCTCGGCGCTCGATTCCTCTCCACCGTTGCCTTTCTACGATATATATTAATACACGAGTATATAGTTATAGTAATAATAATAATAGTAATAATAATATAATATGATGATATCTGATTTCGAACAACCGATTACGCGCGATATTCGATACGTACACGCGGTTCGATGGGTAGGTATCTATATAGGTAGGTAATAATAATATATAGAATATAGATAGCTATACGGGCTATTATAGGTCTAACCACCTACCGTACGCTAAATAATATAATATTGTATTATGTTATATACTTACATTTAATACGACGTGTAGCCGTGTAGGTACTTCTTATTCGTGAAGCCACCGATCTTTCGCCGTCAGCGTAATATATATGATATCGAATTAATAGTGTTCTCGTCGCCGCCTCTCTAGAACGTCCGTTGTGTCAGATCGTTATACATTTATACACACATTTATATCATTGTACAATGCAAATATTGCATTATTATATATAAACAAGGATGAGAAATTTAACACATTTTTTTAACTCGTCAAGTTAAGTTAATACAGACAAATGTATAAGTTAAATGTAAAAGAAAGGGTAACACTTTGTTAAAAATCATTAACCTACATTTTTTTTAAAACTAAATTTTATAACCCATGCTATTATGCTAAAGCACAACGAGTAGATTTGATAAAGTTATAAACAATATTATAATATACACGAAAATAAAAATGTACTATAGTATAAATAATAATAAATAGATACACCATACACGAGTAATTAATGGAAGAAATAACAGAAAGGAAGGGCTTTTGCATGTTGATCTTTATAACAGAAATGATTTCTCATTAACTAACTATCTAAATGACTATTTAGGTTAATTTTTAAAAGATTACGGTACCTCAATGTTTTTTTAAGGGTCCAATTCTGATAGGTGGTAGTGTTATTGACTATTGTTGGGAGATTTTAAATTAATATTTTTGGACGAGACTGTAAATTTACACGTATTTCATGTTTTGAATTGTATTTATACTCGCAAAAGTTATTTTGTTCCATATTGGAATCCTGAAATAGTGCATCAACACTGATAATTAACAATTTAGTATTTAAAATACATGAGATACATTATAAATTTACCAATAATCTTTACTCCTACCTATTGCTTTTTTTAAATATAAAAACAATATTTCGTACAAAACACAATATATTTTAAATCTATATGTGGTTTATATGTATACTAGGAAAAAAATTGACTTAACGTGACTATAAAATTAATTGTCTGTTTACTGCTTAGTCGATCACGCGGAACAATTTTAACGCGTTAAGTTTGAAGGTACTTAAAAAAAAAATAACTCGTTATGTATAACTTTGATAAAAGTAACTCAACTTTAACTTTTCAACTAGCTTATGACCAGCCTTGTATATGTATAAATATGCCATTTATGCTACATTATCGTGGTTAGATGGTGCCTCTGCGCCACCCCCCCTCCACCCCCCTTCCGGCCAACGATGAATAACCTAGTAAAACAGTAATAATTGCGCCCGACGATTAGCCACAATAATATGTCGTGGGTATAGTACACACGCACAATGTTTTGTCTTTTGCTCCGCGAAACTGTTATATTGCGACGGTTTCACGGTAAGATATCTCCGAACGAAAAACGTCTGTATGTTCAAGCAGTCGCACGCGGATGATGACAATTATTATATTCATACATATATACACAGAATAATAGATATTACAATATTATGCAGAGACAACGGTAATAATTTTCGACAATCATAATATTACTATGTTACGTCATGTGCAATACAGCCATTTTCGAGATATTATCGGCCACTGCGGATCACGCGGTCACAGAGGATTTCGATAATCGCAACATTAATAACGGATATACATAAACATAATATGATATGTAATAATATAATAAAGCCCGCAAATATCTTGCCCCTTCCACCAGTGTACAAGTTGATAATTAAATTTTGTGACCATTGTCTTCGGTTGGGCTATAGTCAATGGACGTGGGGTTGTTCTCCTCCTTCTTGTGAGGTCATAAGCAGGCGGTTCAAGTCACGTGCTTTACTGGTTACCTAAACTGGTGTACCGTTGGTTTTGAATGAAACACACACAACTGGTTTTCGTGTGCTCCCTATATTGAGCAACGGCTGTAATATACGTATATTCTGTGTTAAGTTTTTTTCTTCTTTTTATTCCACTTTATATATACCGTATACACGTTTACTACAAGTTGCGGCGATCGGCGACAATGACGGCGTGCGTTAAGCTTCCACTTACTCGATTCACACACCCCCGGAGAGAGAGCAAACTAAGACTATTTACCATAGGTAGGTTAAAATGTTTTGGTAAATTATTACAAAAATAACGACGATGTATAATGATAGCGTTGGTAGAATGGTAGGTAAAATACTGTTGTGGCTATACTCCAGCAGAAACACCGATGAGCAAACGCTGTTCGGGGTTTACTTTTTTAACGACCGTCGCACTTTAAAAAATATTTCTCGGTCGATTCGACGTAAACGTATCACACACGATAATACCTACACGATAATAATTATTATATACACGTATAATACACACTCTTTGCGAGGTTCTAAACGGATACAAATTATTATTGTCAGCTTTCTTTTCCAGTTATTAATAATTAACGTTTGCCAATTATATAAACTAGCTGTGTACACGAAGAATGCAAGCACACGCGCGATGTATTATTCACATTCAATTGTATATAATATTTATGTATACATATTATTATATATTGTATATGAATGATTTAATAAGCTTGAAACCAAGACACCGACTACTGGTTTTTTATGGGCTAATTTGCCAATAATGATATACTTAAACCACGTATAATAGTCTAAGAAATTCAATAACCTGCAGTGTAATAATATGTGTACCTACTACAGCATGCGTGTTTCTAGAATATGTTAATCATCCTTTATTCAAATATTTTCATTAGAAAACCTATTTGACAATTGTACTATAATATTTCGTTATTAAAATGATAATAATAATATATTTGTTCACTTTTATGTACATACATATATTACATATATTATTATTATAGGTATCTATGCAATCCAGAAGGATATAGATTCTATACCCCCCGTTATTCTCTAACCCGTCTAGATTATACATATGAATATGATAAAATAGGTACACCTAATAATTTAGAGAAATATCTTATAATACCTAGTAAAATTGTATTCGACACGCTGTGCTGTGTAAAAAATATGTACTATTTATAATTATACACAATTTTTTCGTACTTTAAAACGTCATTATGTATTAACTAACCGGAACGAGTATATATCAGCCCTATGTATATATCTTAACAAGATTACTTATATCTTTATATTATACCAAAGACTTGATTCAAAATCATAGTGCTTAAAAAATGTATTTCGTTTTTAATTTATAAAACAATTTATAATGAGGTAGTAATATATAGTAATACATTAAGTATTTAATTTTAAACTGTATGGTTAATGATATTGTTTTTTATATACATATTTCGGAAGACCGTTAATTTTGTACAGAATATATTTTTCAGTATGTAATAAACTCAAAAACCGTTTCTGTATAATAACTAATAAGTGTACCTACCGATCATTTATATATGTTTGTACCTATATAGACGTTAGGTATAGGTTATAACTTAAAGAGATAAGTACCGTCGAAAAATGTATAAAATCGGGTTCTTTAATATTTATAATTAGCATACTTTTCTCGTAATTATAAATAATTATTTTTTTTACTCTCAATTCCAAATTACATAGATTTACAAGTAAAATGTGATTTTGTACGGTGTTTATCGGCGGTAAAATTTAATTTTGTGCATTGTTGCCAAATACTAAATGACGTAGATTTCACAGTTGTATAACAAAATAAAATTAATCTATAGAACGACAAATTGTCAAATTGTCCAAAAAGCTTCTACAATATGTAAAACGAACAATTTGATATGTGCTTAGAGCTCACCCACTAATAAATGTATATACAATGTACAATATAGTATAAAGTAGTGTTGTAGGGTGGTGGAGGGGCACTATCTTCCTGACAATTTCGTGGGCGCAAAGGTTTAATTTGGGGGGAGGGAGGTTCAGGATTTTAATCGTGGTAAATAAATTATTTTTTCCCAGTTACGCAACTGGGCTATAAAGTGATACTAATATAAAATATTTATGGAGACCCATTATGTTGAAACAATGACAAAATTTTGTTCAATCACAAGATATGTCCATAAAATAATCGCTCTATGCGATTTAAAACTTATTAAAATTACTATAAAGAGGATGGTGTTTAACTATAGTTGTATGATTTATTTGATCTGACTAAGTTACATCACTTAAAAGTTGAATAATTTTAAGCTAGCCAATGTTGGAGCCTATTTAGTATCCAAGCGATTTTGTTGTATTTAAAGATTCCTTTACTATTCTGCACATTTGTATGTGCAATTATCGTATTGGCGAGCATTCAAAATGTACCTGTACAATTAAGTTCTCTGCAAATTCACTAATCTTTTTCATAAAATTTGACACGAAAGATCATAAAAATTTTACATAAATATTAATTTCACGTTTATTAATAAAAAATATTCATCCTGTTAAAAAATACTATAAATTAATATAGTGACCCATATTGTAAACACAAAAAACCTACCAACTAACACACATTTAAATTAATTTAAATTACTCACACATTTTATACTTCAATATTATTATAAAAAAAATAAATTTTTTTTATAAACCACATTCATATGGAATATAGATGAATTTAATACACTAGTAAATCTAGAAGTTGAGGTTAACGAACGATCAAGTGCAATAGAGTAACTTCTTTATAAAATAATATACATAGTAATAAAGACGTAAAAATGTTTGGAACTTTGTATTTATCTTCTGAGTACATACTATTACCTACTGGCAATACTGCTTACAACTAATGGAAATATGATGATGATATTTGATCACAGCTATAATTAAATATATAATGTATATTGTATGTACTTTTAGTATCTAAATATCAGTTCAAAACCAACAGTAATAATATGTATAAGAGAGTGAAATGAAAAAAATTTATTTTATTTTATGTAATTTAAACGTCTTAAACCAACCTTATTAATGATTGTTGGTTATATCTGTAATGAATTGTAAATTAAATACATTATCCTACTTTTATTTATCATTTTTAATTTCTTATTAAAATTGAAAATATTGTCAATATTACACAAAAGAAGTATGATAGGTACCTATTATACCGTTAAAAATGTTAAAACATTTCTATCACACGTGAAGATAAAAATGATATAAAGGTTTAACACGAAGTCTTACAATATTATTGATGAGTGAAATTATATTTTTATCAATGATCTATTTTGCACATTCCATTATCGCCAACATAAAATTGAATTGTATTACCTACAATTGTACTTTTTAAAATTCAAATCACACATTTTCATTCGATCACATATTATTCGTTTTGCCTTAACAAAACAATCCTGTTCTACTTCATGTATAATCAAATCTATTCATTATTTTCTATTATATACGTACGTGAAACGTATAATATATACCTAACATATTATTATGTAGGTATACCCGTAGCTAATACAAACATGAATCAGAAGATATAAATTACTAATTGTTACACGCTATAATAGTCACTTAAATCTTTTCTTCGAACTCCATGAGAACTAAAATTAATATGCTTTAATTAAAACAATGAATGAATACACCATTTAAAATATATTTCAATGTCACCTTACAAACGTTTAATGATAGTTGAGAAAAAATGCTTATCTTATGAATAAGATTATTGATAAAATGTTTTTTTTTTTGTTTTACTCGAAATATTTAACATTTAAGGAAGCCAGAAGCGTAAGACTTTTAAAATACATTTTATAGATAATTCAAACGTGTGTAGGGTTAGGGTACATAATACACGTATGAAACTATTTTATTCTACCAATGAATATAATGATACCTACTATAAAAGTGAATTATTCTTTCTTTTTGTATAAAACTAGACTATATCAGAGTTTTTTAATCGTTAGTCATTTTTTTCTGCATAATGCACTTTAGTAATGAGTTGTTTTTTATTTTTTAAATGAACTTATATTATAATACAAATTGAACGCAGTGTTCAATTAATTTTCTTAAAAATACTGGGGCAACGATGTTCCATATTTTTCATAAATTATGATAATGCTAGTGAGGTGGGCAATAAATAATATAAAGACCGTAATATTAGTACAATAAAATCATTTACTGTGTAAAACTCACTAACATACTATTCCCATAATTATTCTTTTAATTTAATTGTCACCCACGATTAATTTTTCGTATAGGTACCTACTAATAATTTCGATAATTATTATTAAACAGAGCATAACGTGGCGTATTTTATAATGTAGTCCTTTTTCATTAGGTACCGTATACGTAGCTTAATTTGACAGTAATTTGATGTTTTTTAAAACACTTAAAAACTAAAATATGCAGTCTTCGTTTAACCTAGATTATTTTATTATTCATATTTTATAAATTGAATAAAATATTTATTAATAAAAATAAATGCAAAAATTAAGAATTAATGTCTACTTTATATCTCAATTTATTGTATAAATTAATTAAAAATATGAAACATTTATGCTATAATGCATTGTAGACTATTTATGGCGTAATACAGAGTAATACACAAATTTGGGATGACCTACAAGTATTTATTATCTTAACATTATACTTAATATGGTCATGACTCATGAGTCATGAGTTATAACGATAATAACTTTAACTTATTTTGATTGCAAATTATTTTAACTGTCGAGCATATTATATTATTGTAATTGTATTTATTTATTAATATTGGACTTAAGAAACATTATCATGTTATTAATATTACTGAATATGCATAATATTTTAAAACACGCACAAAATATGTTCCATTTAAATAAAAACTAATTTACGTTTGAATTAATTATCCTTTAATGCTTACTGCAGAATAATGGAATTAAAACAAAAAATGATAAACATAAATCAGCGGGTATAAAATAAATAGGTACGAAAATAAATTTACATTTTTGAAACACGATTGCGTATATTATTTGACAAAATATAACAAGAATCCCTAACATACGATGCCTACAAATTAAAATTGCACAATAAATAAGCTACCACACTATTACATTAGAAATTTCTTATTAAACAGTTAGTTTTTTTAATAATTATTAAATTACATTATTTTGTCAGATTTAAAATAAATATAACAATGTTTTTGTGAAAACAATTTAGACGACAACACAATAAAGCCAGAAACGTTTTATTATAATAATTGATTTTTATAATATATTATTATATAGAACAGTTTTAAACGTTTCATTTGGTCAAGTGACCTGCAAGATTTTAAATCGCAATCATTAATTTGCTTTAAATATAACAAGCACCATGCCGGGGGGGAGGGGGGTAGAGGACACGCTATAACTGTTGGCTAGTATAATAAGTCCACCTCATATTATTCTATCTTGTCTATTAGACCTCAAAATAACTAAATCACGCCCCATTATTTCGTTTTGCAGTTGGCGCAGAGCGCTGTGAGCGTGGGCGGGGGTGGAGGTGGTGGCGGAGCCAGTGACATTTGGCCATTGGAGCGACCCGACGGCATGCCGGTGATCCAGTCGTTGGAGGTAATGTGTGGCAAGGACCACATGGACGTGCATTTGCAGTTCACTCATCCTTTCGAAGGCATCGTGTCGTCCAAAGGCCAGTACGCTGACCCCCGGTGCGTGTACGTGCCGCCGTCCACTGGCAAGACGTTCTTCACTTTCCGCATAGCGTACGCGCGGTGTGGCACCAAACCTGACCTCAACGGCCAGTTCTACGAGAACACTGTGGTCGTCCAGTACGACAAGGACCTACTGGAAGTGTGGGACGAGGCCAAGCGGTTGCGGTGCGAGTGGTACAATGACTACGAGAAGACTGCGTCTAAACCACCTATGGTCATCGCCGACCTGGACGTTATACAGTTGGACTTCAGAGGTGAGGCGATTAAAATGTATTAGTGCGAGTAGAGCTTATCTGTAAGAAAGAGCGATTTGCTCTTCATTTTGATAAACGTTTTGTACATCGAACTTCACTCACTCGGATTCGTTTTTGGATCATATTTAAAATGAAATCACACACCTTCAACTTCGTGATCACTACATGTGTTTATACATATTATTATGTGTGTCTATATTATTATATCCGTGTCCATTGAGTATATACTACATATCAATATATCATGATAATTATTAATAAATTATATCATTTTTGTCTGAAATACTAGGTGATAACGTCGATTGTTGGATGGAAATACAACACGGAAAAGGACCTTGGGCACCACCAGTTAGCGGTATAGTGCCTTTGGGTTCTACGTTAACCTTAGTGGTAGCCATCAATGATTATAGAGGTAATAAATAACACTATAAAAGTATTAACATAACCGTACACAATTTTAAAATAGTATATACTATAAAGTCTGTAGTAGAATAAGCGTAGTAACGGTAATGTAAACACTATAATAACTGCGGATGACGAGTGATTGTATTCAGAAAATATTAAAGGGTCCTATCCGATGACTGCAGTATCATACATTTTATACAATTTATGAAGAATATTAGAATTAACAAATTTTTTTTTAACTAAAACATTAAAATTTTTTTTTAATGTTATTTTAATTTAATTGGTAAATATCGATGTTCTCAAACATTATTCAAAATCACTGAACTGTACAATTGAGTTTTCCCCTATTGGGGGCAGCAATTTTAATTCCATTAGCTAAATTTTCATTGAAACAATATATTGACAAAAATATAATTCTTAGTACCTATATACTAATAATTAGGGAGGAGAACTTCTGGAGTTTCACTCAACCGAAAAAAAGCGTCAGCTAGAAATGAACTTATTTCATGTTAAGACTAAACCAAATCTTTATATTACATATTTTGCATCATACTTATATATTGTTTAGACATGATGATTATGTTTATTTTTATTTTTAAGGCATATTTCTTTTGTTTGTGCTATTTTTGCAAATTTTCTTTTAAATAACGTTTATTAAAACGTCAATATTTTCTAATACCATTTTACGTTTGATTATTTGAAATCCTCCACACACTGACACTGCACTGACTGTGGGCCAATTGAGTATTAAAGTCTACACACGTAGTCGTGTTTTGTTTAACGTAATTTTTATTAGTTGTTTTAGATGCAATTTTTAATAAATTAAATAATTTGATAGAAAACAATTTTTAGTGCATTTACAGGGCTATATAATATGTCCTTCTGCATTAAAAATAATTAATCTATGTATTACTTTTTAAACAAAAAAACAATGAAAACGAAATGTGACACTGTCCGATAACCGGACAAGTTTTTCGTGTTTACAGGTCAGTGTTCAAAAGTATAGAGACGACTATCGATCATACAACCACATAAATAAATTATATTATATTATATTATATCTATAATATTATACTATAATATTATATCTAAAAAAAAATGCTTAAATTACCTATATGCTTATGAATTTTGTTTTGTTGTTCCTGCGCAGGCGAGTTTGACATGAGGGTGAAATCTTGCGCCGCGTCCGACGGGGGTGGGCACGTCATTCAGCTGACCGACGACCAGGGGTGCGTTTTAAGACCAAAAATGATTAGTGGGTTCCTGAAAGCTCGGACTTCCGACGAACGAGCGTCCGTCATCACATACGCGTTCTTCCACGCCTTCAAGTTCCCGGATGCGCTCAGCGTGCATATCCGGTGCAAGGTGGAGATATGCAGGCACGGTTGCCTGGACCACTGTCAGACGGACGAACGTGCATCGGCCGGACATTTACTTCAACAACAGCAACAGCACCAGCTCCAATATGGACCGGTGGATAGGAAAGACCAGCAGAACGATCGGTTAGACTATGTCCAAACAGTCGTGGTCAACACGGACCAACCGAGTGCTCAAGCGCAGATGGCAGTGCACACTCCGTTCGATACTTCCAGTCACAGTAACAAGCCTCAACCTGGTCAAAACAAGGTACGGTACTAAAAAAATATTTTTTTTATCTCACCATTTGTTATAGGTTTATGTGTGTAAGCATATTTAATGATTCGCTTCTGTGTGTGGTATTGGAGTTCTGCAATAGGGATTAAATTTTAGTCATCCATTTTTATTCATCGTATTACATGTATATGAGGTTAAGCAGTATACACTATACGCATACAGCTGAGCTTCAATATATTCATGAATTTTCATATAAATCTGGTCAATTCGTATTAAATTCAATATAAAATAAATATTATCGATGAACGTATCACATAGATAGTTCGATTATTTAGAATAACACATTTCTGTAATTAAAGTCTAATAAAAATGATTACAAGAATGAATGCACTAACCAAAAAACATGTTAAGATGAGATTAAGTTTTATCTATACATTTAAAAAATAAGTATTATAATATCATAATTATTCTTCATATTTATGAATTTTTAATTTTTATTGAAATACACTTAATCAAGGTTTTTTTACTACATATTTAAGTGTATGTATCAGAATGTTCAAGAGTATAGCTACATATAGGTGATATTCAAGCATTTGTATAAATAAATTCATTTAATAATTTAAAAATGTTGTAAGGTTGGAAATAGCTTTTGTGGTGCATACAAAAAACAATGTACTATACATCAACACCTCCAATTTGATTAAAACCGAAAACGATTTTTCGCAGGAAACGTTGAACCGAGACGGTTTCCCGCACGGACCACGGAACCTGGACGACGGCGTAGTCGCGCCGTCGGAAGGTAGCGACGACGACGACAAGCAGCAGCCAACCGCGGCGCCGGCGTCCTCCAATAATGGGACAGCGGGCGAGCAGACGGCCTCGGGCTTCGCGCAGGTGCAGAGGCGCCGGCGGCGGCGTTCCGTGAACGTGTCGGACGCGGGCAACGCTGACGTGGGCGTCAGCGGGTTGTACGACGTCATATCGCAATCGGACCTGGCGTTCACGCCGGACACCAAGACGGACAGCGAGGCGGTAACCATATTCCAGGGAAGGATCCACGAGGACGTGGTGTATGGCATATGCATGCCGGTGCACGGTTTCGGCGCGCTGTTCGTCATGTTCGCGGGTTCGGCGATCGTGTCCGTCGTGGTGGCCGGGTTCCAGTTGCACAAGTACCAGGTGAGGCGGGAGACGCAAAAAATGATGTCCGTCCAGGCCCACCAGCACAACGTGGCCGCAGCCGCCGTGGCCGCCGGTGGGGGTTACATACACAACTCGCTTGCCGGCATCGTGGCGCTAAACAAACTGATCGCGTCCAAAACGACCACCACCGCCCAAACCAGACGAAACAGCTAATCGACTACTATTAATAATAATAATATTATATAATATTATATTATACCGTCTATTATAAATACACATAATTACTACTACGATGACGATCACGTTTTTCGTCCATAAATCACGAGATCGTTGTCATTATTATTATTATTATTATTATTATTATTATTATTATCAATTATCAATTATCATCATCATCATCAGTATCGTTCTTGTGCGTTTATAAACACTCATCAATGACCATCTGGATTTGTTGTAGTGGGGGGAGATCCATTTCACTCAAAATATAATTAACACATTTTTTTCTTTTTGCCGTCACCGAACTGAAAAGATAAATATATTTTTATTGATATTTATTCTGCAGTTTCTTTCCGATACGATTGTACTACTACACTTACATAATATCACTATATTATTAAAAATTCCTAAGCCATAAACGGAAGTAATCGAACCACCAACATTAATTATTTTATTGTAATCAAAGAATTGTGAGTCACATTCCAGAAAAGAAATATAAATTATTTTCATTTTCATTTTTTTTTAAATTAATACATATTATTTTCTATTTTTACTGTCAACCGGCGGAAAATCCTTAAAAACGGCCCTGGATATTAGTGTATAAGTAACGCTCTACATCGTTTGAATGGCCTAACATGAACAAAAATACACAAAATATACCTAGGTATAATATATTCTACCGTCAAAAATTGATATTATAAGTACATTTAGATTCTTAAACATAAAGGCTTAAATGGCACTATGGCAGCCCACTACCACGACACTAATTCAATCTTTGAACCTTACCGCCACTTACTGAGAGATGTATATTTACTAAAACACTCCAACTTGTATTGTGATGTAATATGTTATAATACCCCAGTTGATGTTTACAGTAAATATTTTTTAATTTACACGTTTAAGAATATTGTAGTATACATAATATAATGGACTATTATTATTATTATTATTATTTCGTATTGAGTTTTAATTAAAAAAGTTTTTTTTAATTGGTGCTAAATTCTAAATCAGCAATGGATATTTAACTTAAATACAACATGCATACGTATTTGTAATTTAAATATTTATTAGTGATTTGTTCGAGTAACGCATATACATAGATTACCGTTATGTTTTAAAAAATCTGTGAAAAAAAACTTTTTAGACAATTAATTTATTCCCCTTTTAGATAGCATGATATTAAGTTTAATTTTACTTGTGTAAATAAATATCTAAATACTGAATGATAGCAATCAAAACTAGATAATTTTGTTATTATTTAATATATTGTAATATTATATAGTTTTAATCACAGATTATATGAAAATAATAATATATCAAATAATAAAATAAAATAATAATATCATTTTCATATAATCTGTGTTTTAATATTGTGTAGTCATGAAACTGGCCAGTTCTTCGTAATAACGGTTGAAGTTTTATTTACAAATCTAGCAAATTTTATTATCTAGTTAAACCAAAATTTTTTGCGACTTATAAAATAAATTCTTAAAGTTAGTTAAAGTTGTATTTATGACACGATGTTTCGCACAGGTGAAACGTGTAGGTACATTCATGCAAACGAACATCTTATTTTAAGTGAATATATATTGTAGCCTATAGAATAATATTAAAATGTGCATCTGATTTACAACACGTGTTGGCATTTTTTACTTAATAATTAAGTTCTTGTAAATATTTTATTATTATTGTGTATTTATTATTTATTATTTTGACGTTAAATTGTTTTGCTCAGCATTTTGATGAGGGGTGAACAGAATGAAAATGGAATTTTTTCTTAATATTAATTAATGACATTTGTAGTATATTATGTGAATGAAAATACTACAAATGGTATATCAAAATACTAAAAATTGTACATACCTTAGATCTTTTAGGTATGTACGTACAATTTTCTTAGAAAAATATTTTGATTCTGGTTCAAATAACTCTCGATGTCCCTATCTAAAGAAAATATGATTATTATTGAGTTATTCATCAAAATTAAAAGATGTACATTTAGTTATTATCTAATCCATTTTTACTCTGAGCCTCACATAATATTGTATCTTTTATTTTATGGTATAATTTTTACTGCGTTAATTTTTTTTTATACATTTATAAATATTTTGTTATTTTCATAAAGTTAATAACTGTATCATGTAAATAAATTTTGAACAAGTTTTATAATTGTATTTTATTTATTACTACAGTAGAACTTCGATTAACCGTCACTGTCGGGACCGGGGCTATGACGGTTAATCGAATAGACGGTTAACGGAAATTTTGCAAAAAAAAACGTGTGCATACATATATGTACACACATTTATAACATATAAATTAATTATTATAACACATATAAATTATAAACATACATACCACACATATTATAAAAAAAAATCTGTAATTTTAGTTTGGTTTTTTGATTCTCTAGCTTTTTTAGCAGCAATATTACGTATTTGACGTAGAAGTAAGACTTGCGTAGCATTTGACAATCGTCTAATCGCCTCATTATTTATTTTTTTCGGCGATGACCGATGACGGATAACAGAGAGTGACGGTTAATCGAAGTTCTACTGTATTTGAATCTGAACCAAATACACTGTTAACTGCACATAACATAATGACTTTTAAGTTTTAACAAATTATAAAATATAAAATTACCCATAAGCCATAACCCATGGTTTAAATGCCTTCACTACATAATAATAATTTATATTTGACATTTTAACTACAATTCATACTATAAATAATGTTTGTAATAACAGTCCTAACACGAGAAACTTGTGATGATTAAAATATATGTTGCCATTAAAGACCTAAATTAAGGACTTATAATTCCTATTTCCTACCTGGCTACCTATAAGTACCAAAGTACCTAACGATATTAACGGTATTTCTGAGCAATTCGACTGTATATCTACGATATTGATTAAGAAATGCTCATTATTTTATTAAAAGTCTGAGTGCGTCCCAGTTCATTCGAGGTGCCCTGCGGGGTGCACCACGAGGAGCCGTGAACTGACTTACCTACACCTTGAAATTATTTGATTATTATTTTTTTGAAATGCGCACGTTTTCACAAGTTTGGGTGAGTGTACTAATCATATATATTTTATCTATCATCTGCAGAGTACATCGTCGGACCTGTAACTTGAACAATTTTAGCTGCTTAGTCTATGTTAAATAAGCACTTACTACTGTCGACCGAAAACACACTCGGGCAATTGAACATAATTTGTCGATAAGACTGCGAAACAAGCAGACTATGAAAATGGTAAAAACGTGACGCAATCGGCTCACATTATAATCATTGGATACTTAACAGGCGACGTAATTTGAAATTGATGAGCCGGGCTCGTAAAGTCGTAAATTGTAAGTGTTAGACATTATATAGTATTAAACATTTGCATATCAATCTTGGCAATCTTGCTAAGTCTTGCTGGGTAAATAGAGATTTATTTCAATGTGACAGAATTCAATGAATACAATTTTATTTTACATAAATGTCGAGTTTTTTGGAATATTTGGCATATATATACCATTGATTATATATACCAGCGGTTCTCACACTTTTTGGTTCACGGAGCACTCATGTTCCTAAAAAAAATTACGGAGCCCCCAAAATTCAGAAATGTCTATTTGAGACAACAATAATTCATAGAAAATGATGTTGATTATAAACAAATATGTGGATTTATAAATAGTTTACAGTTTTAAACTTTAAAATAATACATATTGGTACGGTCCAAATAATATTGAATACAAGTATAAAAATTAAAAATGTAACTAAGAAATATAATAATAATTTAATAATTTGAATTTAATTAATACAGATGATATATGGGAGCCACGGAGCCCCTAGATTACTATCGCGGAGCCCCAGGGCTCCACGGAACACAGTTTGAGAACCGCTGATATATACTATATGGGTATAATCAATGATTATACGTAGCAATAGTTAGTTAAGAAGTACATACTGACCATACTGTTTCATAGTAAATTATTTACAAATTTTTAGGTAGGTAGGTAAGTACCAGTAAGTAATTATTAATTTTAGTACATTTTCAGTTTTGTTGTATAATTAATGAAATTGTGGGAAATGACAATAGGTACCTAATACCAGGCCCGTGCGCAAGGGGGGGGGGGTTCAAACCCCCCCCCCATGGCCGAAAAATCGTGTTTTTCATGTTTGATCTATTAACTATATGTCATATTTTCTAATCTTAATTGTAATAAATAATAATGCATAACATAATAGTACAATACTATAATAATATAATATAGTGTTGTCTTCACGTTTGCTGTTTATCGACTTTCGTAATCGTTGCCGTTATCGATAAAATATAATGACAATAAATGTATGAATATAAGTATAGAGCATACACGTCACACAATAATATTTTATTCGACCGCAATTAGTAGGACACGAGATTACACGATAACGGATTTCGGGTATTTTAAAAGTTGTTTATAATTATAGTTCATACAAAACGATTGTAAGCTCACAGTGAGACGTTAGTTATAGTGTTACGTTAGAAATAACATAAAAATGGACATTCGAAATTTTTTCAAAAAACCACGGCTAGAAAATGATGAGATAGTAAGTACATTAAAATTAATTATAATTTATAAATATAATTTATTTATTATTTATTAAAAAAATGATTTGTATTTTATAGTAGGTGTTGTTCAAAAACACATTTAACATAGGTACTTACAAAATTAATAATAAATATAAATATGTTATAATACTATTTGCTAATTATTGATGTATCTATGTTATAAATTTTTTTTTTCAAAACACCCCCCATTCTGAAATCCTGCGCACGGGCCTGCCTAATACTAAAATAATCACTTTTATAATATTATTTATCATATGTAATCATGTCAGAACTTAATAATTGATATATTATTACTGAGTGGAACGATAATTGTATTGATTTTACAATGATGTTTTTTGTTTGTTTACCTATATATAGTACCTAATTACATACACAGAACACAAAAAGTAGTGGAATCTATACTTCGATTTTCAACGTTGAGGGTGATTTCTGATAGCAACTTGGATCTAGTTAGTACTTGATAGAGGTAAAAATTGAAAATTTCCAGTACTTTTCTTAATAATTGAGATGGACAAAAAATTAAAGGGGATATTTTCGCAAAACCAGTTTATGACAAAATCGATATTGTTATTTGGACATTTGGTGTACCTAAGTCCTAAGTGTAACTAAGCAACAAATAACAGTAAATAGATACTTGACATTTTCACCAAATGTTTATATTATAGCAATTATTTCTGTAGATGATTAAATTTTCAACATTTGTTGACGGTTTTCAAACTATTTCAAAAATTTTACAGTTTCGATTTGTTTTCTTTAAATGTCGATAAAACTTTTGGATGGTTCAAAAAAAATGTAATACAAGGCCTCCTCATAAATTGTCATGAAGCAGAAAATAATACGTGAACCTCAGGCGTAATGATAAAATAGATTTTTTTTAGGGGAGGGAGTCCCATTGTAAATTTTCAATATGCTGTTTCATTGTAGGCTCTGTCCTCGCACCCCCTCCAACGGTTTAATGTTAGTGACATTCACATAAAATCATGTCTATATGCTATCCTTAATATTTTTAATTTGCTATAATAATCAATAGGCATGATTCCTTTAAAAAATAGATATCATTAACATGAAATGGTTGGATGGGGTGAGGGGGCAGAGCCCTCAATGAAACAGCATATTGAAAATGTATAATGGGGCTTCATCCTCCACCCTCCCCAAAATATTTCATCACTACGCCTGAAGCTTAATTACAGTCGACTCTCGATAATTCAAACCTTCGGTAATTCGAAGTAAATACTCAGTCCCTTGAAAATCACGCAGTAATTCGAACAAAGACAATGCATTTAAGTACACTCAGCAATTCGAAATTATATTTTGGGAAAACTGGCCACTAACAAGTGACAATTCGAAGTATAACTAGTTCAACCCACGGAATTTCGAAGTATATTCACCAATTGGATTTTATCTGTATCTGTGAACAGACGCCAAACATTGGCGTATTGGCGGTTATGATATTTGTTGATAAGGCATGGACTTTTCTGGTGACTTTAAAAGAAGCCAGTTCGTCCTTGGAAAAATTACGAAACTTTTCGCTCCAGTCAGAAGTCACTGTTGAGTGTTGAGGTTTTTGATGCTTTATTTACTATAGAAAATACTATTGAAAAAATGAAACTAAATTCGATGAAGCAAAAAAACCATTACAGATTTCTTCAAAAAATAAAAATTTAATTTATACAGTATAATTATAATCTACCTAGTTTAATTTAAAATTTAAAAACAATAAATAACTCTAATATGTACTTTATGTGTAATTTACTTATACTTTACTTTACTCTTTATACTTTATATGTAATTTACTGAATTAATTAATATGTACAATAATAAAAAACAAATTTTTTTTCTTAACTCTGTGATTTGAATTTTTTTTTGCCCTTTGATTATTTCGAACCACTCAATAATTCGAAGTTTTTCAACAGTCCCGTCAACTTCGAATTATCGAGAGTCGACAATATTATTTTCTACTTCATAGCACTCAAGATTACCTTAAAATCATCTAGTCACAAAATATTTCATTCCAAATTAGACTGAATCATATCCTCTAATATTTCAAATGCCCTCTAAAATTTTTAGGTAATACACCTCTTCATATCGATAAACAATGATGTTGATTGTTGACATATGTTGGAATTACCAAAAAAAAAAAAAATGGTTTATAGCCTTATATAGGTTAATCGTAACTCGTAAGTTAACATACATCAGAAACGCTAGCAGAGAATTCCTTCACTAGACTTTGCTACCCCCCCCCCCCCATTCTAACACTACACTTAAATGCAACCTTTACATATTAATAATCAAAGTTGGATTTAACAAAGGGCATAAAAGGCAAATGTCCTTGGCACCGATTTTTGGTAGAGCCTCTACAAAATTACCTTTTAGATTCTGAGTGGAGCGATGAATTCATTGATTTTACAATATGTGATTTATATTTTATTTTTTTTTTGTGTCCGTCATCACGATTTCGGTCAGTAAAAAAACTTCGATTTTCTTCAACAGCAACTTTTCTGGAAGGAAAGTGAATTTAGTTGGCACATTCGGGAGGTCAAAATTTTAAATTCCCAATCGTTTTCAAAAGCAACAGGAAAAACAAACAAATAATTAAGGAAAAACAGGAATTTTAAGCAAAAACCAGTTTTTGAAAAACTTTGGTTTTTAGTGTCACTCTAACAAAAATGACCGTAGATATCAACATGGAGTTTTTACAAAATATTTGTGTTAGAATTTTCTAAACACAACAAAGTTTTCAAAATATTTTGATTTGTGTTGAAATTGTTACAACATAAACCTATAGGACATTCACTCGATTTCTCTCGTAGCGATTTTCTTATTTTGTTGTAATTCCAAAACGAATTACTGCAGACACTTGAAATTTACACCAAATGTTTATTTCATCTATTCATATACTTTATAACATTTTCAAAATAAATATAATCTATTGTTAGGTACACCGATTGATCATTTAAATTCTACGGTATAAAAATATTAATAATCGCGCCAAGTCCTAATTATTGATGCCTAATAAAAACAACATTAAGTTAGGAACATAAATGGCAATTAAAGATTTGCAAAGCACTAAAAATTAATTATAAATTACAATTTATAAAGTATATAACATAATTTATTTATGATAGAATTTTGGTATAGGTACTATATATATATATTATACATTTGTATACATTTTATTCAGTTAATTTATCATTAACGAAGCATGTTAATTAAAAATTCTATTTTTTTTATCGGTGTTGACCCTAAAAGGCACGAAGTTACTTCTTTTTCAAAGTTGATTTTAATAATATTTTACATTATTTAAAATGTTCTATTTTTTATTGTTGTTTTTTACAGACACAATTTAAATATATCTACATTGATTAGATAAAAGTGTTTAGTCAGGGACGTACCTAGACATTTTTTTTTTTTTTGGGGGGGGGGGGAGACACCCAACCCTCCCCCCTAGGTATGCCCCTGTATATAGTATAAGGTTAACTTAAAGAACTAAAAACCATTAGTAAAAAACACAATAACGATGCTTTTGTTTTTGCTCTTCTATAAAATTTAAATTAAGAAGAAGCAACTAAGTGCCCTTTAATAGAATACCCACAGAGTTATACGACTACATTTATTTAGTTTAAAATATGCTATTTAAAATTATATATTATTATTTATTATATATTATTGAGCTACATTTATCATATCGATCAATATATATTATATAGAGTATAAACTGTGTACAAACAGAAAATGTAAGTATAATTTACTGGGTAGGTAGGTGCTAAAATATACAATAAAAAAATTTCTAAAATCAAGTGATAAACTAACTCAATGCGTTGTATACATTTCAACTCAGTCATCGACCAAAATTTAACATACAGTTTAACAAAAATAAATATTAATAAATAATATTATTCTTAAAGGACTACCCAAATATAATTAAAATATTCTATAAATCTACAACTTAAATGAATCCATAATATATTAATAAATATATCACATAAATATACCTATATAAATTTCTTATAGTTTAAATATAAATAAGTCATAAAAATGCAGAACTTAAATGGAAGGTTGATTGGCCAAGATCATTAACTGCTGATGAACAGCAGTCACCTGCTATCAATTATAAAAAAAAAGAATGAGTACTGAAACCTGAAGCGTAGGTGTATGAGGGTAAAGCCAACCAAAAATCATAGCATAAATCACAGTGTTCACTAATGATTCTAAGCATAGCTCACATATACCAAAATTAGTGCATATTTGTTTAATATATAAGTATATTAAAAAAATAATGTTAACCATTATTTCTAATACAATTCTAGGAAATTCATAAGATGGTAAACAATCTATGTTAAATATCCAAAACCACAATTACAATGCATGAAATGTTTTAACCATTTTTACTGTGTGTTTTTCAATAAATAATTAGAATGTAACTATTTTAAAGTCTATATAAAAAATATGATTAATATGATTGATACTATTTTTCTGTTAGAGAAATCATCATTTCAATGTACATATTTTAACACGAAAGATCGTCTTTTTGTATATTATTTACTAATTATAGTTGTACTCAGTGCTTAATAGTAATAAAAATACACAAAATTGTAGGTAAAATGTGCGTATATCCTGATTAAAATGTTAAATTGGATGGTAACTAATTTTTATGTTACAAAACATTGTACAAAATATCAAATAAATATTGCTATGCATAAATGTAGTATACAAAAACTCAAAAGGTGCACTTCAATATTTTATTTAAAATAAGCAAGTTACTCTGTACATCCTTCCTAATTCAACCACTGACTATCCAATTATATGCATCAGTGTCTCCCAACTAGTTACTTGGGCCTGCCATAGGTGCCAGGTGGTCCATGGAGCTTAAGAATTTTCAAATTTTGTGAAATAATAGTAAGATTTTATATTTGATGTGGTTGTGTTCAAGGTTGATAATCAAGTATAATGGCAAGCAGATAATAATAAGTATTATGCAGATTGATAATAATCATGACTTGTTTCTTATTATTACCTATACTGCTGCTGTCTGATATAAGATATAATATTATTTATTCTAAAATCTAAAGTTTGTGAATAAAGTGATCCTTGTATAAAACTAAAAAAAGTTGGGAAACAGTGATGTACATAGTTTGATTAATGATCTAAACATAACAAAAAGTTTACACAATTTAAACAAGTAGAATTAATTCCTATATAATACATTATTATATCACCTCTAGTTCCAAATAAAATTTAAAAAGTATTACATTTTTTTTGTTTAAAATTAATTATGAAACAATAAATAAACTTTAATTTAATTAGGTAACTCAAATAAAAAGAATACTACTGCAGTATAATAATAGTAAAAAAATTAAATAATTTAATTTTGAATTGGTATCTAAATACTATATTAGTTTGATTTAGGTTTTAACAAAATACATACAAGTGCAATAAGTATATAACAAAAGATAATATAATACTTGTTTACTATGGACTTATATTGAAAGATTAATAACTTTTTGTAGTTTTCTGCCAACGTATACTAAAATACATATGCTCTGGTAAAAGTACACTTGAATGTTTATATTTTTTATGGTAATCATATGTGCTGTGAATACTAAAATGGAAATAATGAAGACATTTTAAGCCAATAAAATTAATAGACGAATCAAGTGTTTAAAAATAATTACCAAAATAGAACTTGAACATAAACCCCATAGCCTGCGAAAATATGCCACCAGGCATGCATTTGTGTGAATGGTTGAAGAAACACTGGAATCTGTTCTCTTAGTACCCTGTACAGTTAAAAGTAAATAGATAGTTGATTAGATTTCACCTAGGTACTATAGTAGATACACAATTAATTAATATATTTATATATATGTCTCATCCATTTAATGAAATTGTTCTTTTCGTGAAATGTATGTTCACCTTTTTTTAAAGAATTTTGATAACTTTCATAAAATACATGAACATTTTTTGGCATTATAGAAGTGTTTTCATATGAATATCCATATTGTGTAAATATATTCATCATTATAATAGAATACCAATATTGCATACAATTAACCAATAGTCATTACAAATGATCATTTTCTTAAATATTAAATTACTAGAACTAATTAGAACTTAATTTATGGATGTATTGGAAGTGAAAAGAGGCCAAACAGATGTTCCAAACATAATATGTGTTGTATTAAATAATAATAATAATAATTTCTATTACAAATTACTAATTAAGTATTGACAAGTGCAGATATAGTGTGCTCGGGCACCCCAGTCATCTAAGCCACCAATATTATAAATTTGTATAATAAACTACCTAATCTAAAATAAAAAGGTATAACCTTCTTTTGAAACACCCTTTGTTAACATTTAACGGATTCGATCCTGGATACTAAGCATGGGATGATTCAGAATTAATACGGTGGGGACTGTTTTAAAAAAACTTATACTTGAGAGTAACTCTGTAACAGTTGAAGATACAGTAATGTAGACACAACAAATAATAAAATAAATGGTTAGTGGGATTCTAGATGCTCAGTGCTATTTTTTTTTTTGCGTATTATGCAACATATAAAACAAAAATACATTGCCTAACTAGCAAATTTTTATTTATAAATGTATGTGCTTAAAAATACTGTTATGCAACAGCTTCTGCCTCAACTACAATAGCCGCAATAATATAGATATTTTTGTTGTAATTATAACATTTATAGTACAAAGAAATGATTAATGAATTCGGTTCCTACACATAAAAATTAAAAGTATCATAAGCATGTTGATATAGACATTTATTCTTTAGATAAAATAAATAAATATCATTTGTATTGATTAATAATATGCAATTTTGGTATTCTGAAAATAACGATGAATAGATTTAAACAATATTAATTCCTATATGAAAAAATGCCTATCTAATTCATGAAATATTTTCTAAATTTTGACCTTCGTGATGACATAATAAAAACATTCATGTTAACCAAAATAATGTAGCTAGTTTTTTTAATAAGACTACTCAAAAGAATCTAAAACATAACTACAAAGATTTAGGTGTCTTGTCAGTAAGATATAATAACCCCATATATACAATTTTTATTACCCATGTTTTTAGTTCAATGAGTTAACAATTTAGTATGGACCAGAGGTAAGCTGCACAGTATTATGAAAAATACTTAGGACCCAAGAGCAGGAAAAAAATATTACCATATGAGCTCATAATTTTCTAACATTTAAAACAGAAAACAGGGCATATTATGATATTCCAGTATCCATGTTAAAAAATAGTTTACCAGACCTTTGTAGATTTTTGGGTTCAAATTATTTCAATTCAGTAGTATTAAAAAAAATACAACACGATATTATAGCAATTCATTAAAAATGTATCAAAATATCAAATAAAAACTTACGTAATATTTTTGCAGAATATATTATCTATATTCCACAAAAAGAACCCAAACAGGTATAATGCTATTGCAACTACAAACATACGTTTGCAGACAGCACATTTAAATTCTAATATTAGTTTGATTTCCTGTGCTAAAGATATAGCAACTAATATACCATAACAAAAATGTTGTAGTAATGGTTGTGGCCAAGCAAGATAAATTATTGCAAATCCAATACTTATAATTATTAATATTAATAACAATAATTTATTCGGAATAATCTTAGATCTCATATCATGTTTCACTATTGATCTGTAAAAAAAAACGTAATATTACATTAGAATTTTAAAGAAAATTAGATTTTTAATAAGCTTACAAGCAATAAACACAATAACATGTCCCCCAAACCATTGGTAATTCATCAAATAACTGCATTTCATACAAAAGTGTCATGTGGAACGCCAAACTGCCAAAACCAACCACTAAAAATGTCATATACTTGTTTTAAATTATCAAAATAATTATATTGTAGACTTTACATACCCAAAATGAATGAATAACAAAAAAAAAATCTTTGCGCAAATTTTTGTTTTTTCATGTCCCAAATACCCCATAATGGAGGTATTATCATCATTAAATTACTGATAGTGTTCCCTTTAATAAATTAAAAATAATACTTAAAATTATTATTACTTCTTAATTTTAACCTACTTACACATTTCAGCAACATAGTAATTTACTTCGTAATTTTTCTCACACCAATCAATGGTAGCTGTAGGTTTACCCCAATAACCTGTGTTATTGGATTCTTGAAAAGCCATTGGTATCTACATTAAAATTAAAACATAAATATACATCTTAAATATCATTGCTTGTGTTGAATAACTTAATAGAACAAAACTAGTAAAAAAAAAATATAAATTTACACATCCACAATCCATTATTTATAATATAATATCAAACATTTGTATACTTAGCAGAATATTTAAAAATATTTTTATTATTATTAACTTTCCCAATTTTGGACCACTAGTTATTAGCGGGGCTCAAACCTTCTTGTGTTTGGATATTTCTGGGATAGTTACATATTAAAAATCTGATTCAACACAAATATATTTCAAAATATATTCAACCCAAATAGTCAATTCTAAAAATTAATTTTGAATATTTTATTTAGTATTTTTGGTGCAAACAACGTATCAAGGAGTCCAAATTTAAAAACCCACAGATCACAGTATATAATAATAATTATATACTTATAGTTATTATATTAAAATATAGTTTTCCTGAAGCGACCCAACTACTTTCTTCTTTGTTGTTGGGCAGAGACCAAAAAACAATATCCATCACATAAATATTACAAGCAATTGTTTTTTACTCCTAGCGCCACATGAAAAAAAAATTGAAAAAATTGAATTAAAAAAATACTATGGTTTTTTATTAAATGTCATGTTCATAAATTGTATGGCTTATATGTAATAATTAATGACTAATAGACAATTAAAGGCCATTACAAATAACATGCCATGTAAAAATTCATAATTTGTACAATATCTTAGAATGTGTTAAACAAGACTAACGCTGATCTACCTAATTGTTCATGTTAAACTAATGTGCTGAAATCATAATAATTAAATGTGGTGGTCACTAACATATGTTATGTCTTGGGCTTTGAACAAATAGTAAGGATAATACCCGTAGATCCATAGTCTCAGAAACAGGAAAACACAAAATAATTTTCATTGAAAATGTGCGTTATTGATAATTGTATAGGTACCTATAACATATTTTATTTATTTCTACCTACTAGGTATACCTACATTCTATGGTCATACTACAAGATCATCGAATCCCATCTGAGTTTGTTATGAAATCATACATGACCAAACTACATACTAAACTCCTTCATATTTATTTATCATAGAAAAATTAAAATTAGGTACCTACTCAAATATTTTATAAACTATGAAAAGTCAGTATAAATATTAAACTTCTTTGTATTGTTTTAAATTAGAATATTTTAGGTTTTTTAAACACATCTTAAAAACATAAAAAAATATTTAAGGTATTATATAATAGTTTATAAACACTAAAATACAAGTAACATATTATACAAATGCAATAAATGTCTAAGTGTAAGAAACACAGTGATCAATAAATATAATATTTTTTAATCAAGACTTTCTACTTCCTAGTTTTAAACACTTGGTTATTATTTACATTTTAAACACACATTAAAAACATATCACGCTTTAAAATACCTATCTACGTGATATGTTTTAATTATAAATTATAATGTTAAATATAGTTTCGTTTATTGATATTACATGTAGTTATTTTTTTGTTCTATTGAATTTACATTTTTCATTATATTATAACGGGTAAACTTTTAGAGCATGTTAATCACAAATCAATAGAAGACACTAGAATATATTCTCACAGAATAAATTATATACTGATAACTAATTCAACACAAGTACCTATGTATTTTCAAGAATTAAATATAGATATCATTGATATGTCAAGCAAGTAGGTATAAACCACTTCACAATTTGCTTGTTGAAATTTTAACATAAATTATCACTCAGAGAATGGGTATTTTAATGTTTGAAATTTATAGTAGATTTTATTTAAACTATTTAAACAATAAGAATTGAGTAAATTATAAGCTCTAAAAATATTTAAATTTATTAATACTTCATAATTAGGTATATATTAATGGATATAATTGTAGTTTAAAAATCTCATTAAAATAATTCCTAAATGTTTACATTTGAAAAACTGGTTAAAAATATTAATTAGGAATAGTAGGTACCTATTCAATTTATATTAAATTTAAAAAAAAATAAATATTATATATAAAAAAAATATATAAATACTAAAATAGGTACCCATATAATTTAGAACATATTTAAGTATTTAGGGAGTTTAAATATTAAGCACATAATATTCCATATTTCCATCATTAAGTTGACTAAAATAGGAAGTTAAATCTAAGTTACTATACTTTATAGTATTTAAGTATAGTAAATAGATAGAAAAATAAAAACTTAATGTTTAAACAAAGTAAATTACCACAATTCTAGTTTTAATTTAAATATACAATAATATAGGTACATACAAAATATTTTTATAATATAATACTATCCGTACTATAGGTACCTAGCTCGGTACCTAGGTAGGTATGTTATAGTTTGAATATTATCAAATATTAAAATTTAAACTGTACATTTTAAAACAAGTCTAATACAAGTATACAATGATATCTAAATAAAGTATACACTAAGTAAATCAGTAACAAACTACATAATGAATAACTAAATAAAAATAAAATAATACATTATTAATATACCTAGGTACCAACAATAGTTAATAGTACTAGACCTAGCTAGTATATATATTATAATATGTCTTACAAAAATAAAAGTTATTATTATGAATGCCAAGATACTTACATATTATGTTTAAATGGTTATTAGTTATAGGTACCTACTACCTAGGTATATTTAAATAAATAATATTAAAATTAAAATTTATAGGTATTATAGATTATTGATGTAAGAGTATGGCAATTTCAGTGAGAAAATGCTCCTTATTACGACTATTGAGAACGATAGCACCGTATATTACTGACATTGTCGTGAACACAAATGGGACTTGGGATCGATGTTAATTTACCTAGAAAACTTTAAGTTCTGAAAACAAAAAAAAACGTAGCAGCATAGAACCACCGACCGCCAGACCGGCACCACCGAGTCGCAATGGAAATCGGTGCGAACTGCGGCGTGCGACAGCGGTCTGTGGCACTGTGCACTGAGCAGCGGCACCGACTGCCGGACATTCCGACACCGTTCTGCCATGGACCGCACGTTCCTCCGGGAGATATGTATATTATTGTATAATGTAATATGTATTTCACATAACGTTCGGAAACGGTGATGTCATTGACTCATACAGTGCAGCCACCACGACGGATGAGATATCGGTCGATGGTAGCGTGCAAAATTGTATCGACGATTTTGAGTTTTTTTAACCAAACGGGTAACAACCAACAATTAACGACGTCCACCGAGTGCTGAGGCACTGACTACCGTAGTAAAACTGTGCAAGGAATAAATTATAAGGAAATAGGAATAACAATAATAACAATTAAAATATGCTACGGATGTCCACGTCTTAAACAAGGGGACAGCGGATCGTTCAAAGCACAAAACTTCAAACCACGGTCGTACAAAACCGGGCTACAAACCATTCGACTGCTCGGATCACGAATCCGATAGAACCGATACGGTCGTCGTCTCGAGCACAGTATCTTTCCGTCTTTATAAGTCTATGATACCTATTACCTGGAGATGCCCTGTGGCCAGCAGTGGTCGCAAGTCGCTCACTCGCTCCACTGTTAAACGTCATCTGGTCGTCGATTTATAATTTATCCCTCCCACCTCCCCGCGGACGCATACTCACAAGTCGCAAGCTACACACCCCTCAACCCACAAACGCCGCAACACCAACGGCGCCAATTTTGTTGATTTCCCGCAGCGGTGGTCGAACGGGTTACTCGCCGCCGGTGCAGCGCGCTCTCGCGGAATCGACAAGCCTCTCTCCGCGAGCTCATTTAGTCATTTCCGACAACGACGCAATGGTAAAAGTCGACTGCTGCATGACGGTTTGCGCGCGCTCCACTTGCAGTTTCCCGACCGCACAGGCACCGAATTCCCACTGACGACCGTCAAAAATGGCCGTCGCCGTTCACGTATGATCTCGCTCGCTCCGCATCTCGTTTCGTGTCGATTGAGATAACGCCATCTCCTCGTCTCATTCGTCCGCGCCCGTTTCGATTTCAAAATATGCATCGCTCCGACCGTTTTTGAATTCCGTTGCGCGACCCCGCCACTCCTGAGGCATGACTATCATAGTGTTCCTCATCGACACCTCGGCGTCCATGTGCCAGCGGACGTACATGGGTGGCCGGCCGACACTCTTGGACATCGCCAAAGGGGCCGTCGAGTCCTTTGTCAAGGTTTGCGCCTCGGCCCACCCGCACGTCTCCCTTATCGTCGGTTCATTTGCCGCCTTTGTGCCATGAACCACCGACCCAAATGGTTGTTTTGTTTTCATTTTTATTTTTTTTCTTCCTTGATATAGGTGAGACAGCGATCTTCAGAGAGCCGAGGTGATAGATACATGTTGTTAACGTTTGAAGAACCGCCAGCCAACATCAAGGTACCTATTACATACCTACTATCATGATGGACATGATGTCTTATTGTCATAGGTTTAATCTGTAAAAAGATTCGGTAACAACTGGCCCTGGATAGTTTGTTTGAACATTCAAGAAAATCTCTAAGGGAAAGTGCTAAAATATGGCTCACATGAGATGCAAATATTTTTTTAAAAATGTGAAGAAATTGTTAGTGAAATTTTAAAACAAGAGTTAATGTATCAAGAATATTTTTTTTATACATTCATCTAACTATTGTTAATTTACTGTTATTATATTATTTACTTTAATGAAAATGATACTCAAGGCCATAACTGAAAACAATTGGTTTTTTTTTTGGTAGGGGGGTCTAATATTTGTTTAATTTAGATACTAGATATATACTGGACTCTTATCATTTTTACATTCAATATATAAAAACTTAATTCTCGTTATTGATGCCTCATTAACAATATACAATTATTTGTAATACAGAAGTTAGCCAATAAACAATATTTACTGCTAAAATGTTACTATATTTAACCCCCCCCCCCTCAGTTAAGGCCTTGTTGATTCTTATGTACTTGAAGAATTTTCTTCTCCTATAGATATTTTTAATTGTTTTATTAAATTCAATTATACACCTCGCAAATGAATATCAATGTTTTAAAAATCTTGAATTGAATTAATAACTTTGACAACACGTAATTAAATAAATAACCGTAATCAAACACCTATTTATTTTGAATAAATTTCTGTCAATTTTTTTTAGTTTAGTTTTGATAATCATAGTGACATGGATAGCCTCTTCAAAATTTTCATCAAGACTATCTGCCTGTATTCATTACCTATTTATATTATATTATACTCTTTCTGTTATCACTTGCTAAGAGATTGTATGATTTTCAAAAAAGAAGTTTTTGTGTAATATATTTTTTTAAATATAATTTTGATAATTATTTATTTTTTAGGCTGGTTGGAAAGAAAACATTGGTGCATTCATGAACCAATTGAAGAATTTACGTTGTGCCGAAATGACTACTTTGGGACTAGCACTTAAAAATGTATTTGATATATTAAATATAAATCGTATGCAAAGTGGTATAGACACTTATGGTCAGGGTCGTTCTCCATTTTTTTTGGAACCATGTATTATTGTAGTTATAACAGATGGTGGGCGTTTATCGAATGCATCAAATGTAGTTGATGAATTTAACCTACCCATGACAAACCCCATACCTGGATGGGAGATGACTAGAGAACCATTTCGTTGGGATCAAAGATTATTTTCTTTAGTGCTACGAATGTCTGGCACACCAACTGTAGATCGTGATACTGGACTAGTTGCCAATGATACATCTCCTATTGATGCTATGTGTGAAGTCACTGGAGGTATCAAATTATTTTTTTAATTCAAATTTCACAGAACTATATTATTAAGTTACAACTTTTAGCTTAATTTAGGATTCATTATTATATTAGGTGCCATGATCTTAATTTTTAAACAGAAAATATTTGTTATTTAAATAATATTTCTGT
This sequence comes from Myzus persicae, assembly GCF_001856785.1. Lineage (NCBI taxonomy): Eukaryota > Metazoa > Arthropoda > Insecta > Hemiptera > Aphididae > Myzus > Myzus persicae. The sequence continues at coordinate 273,141 of NW_019102520.1, read as the reverse complement.
ATTAGGTCGGTCATATTGTATCACTTCACAGAGGGTTTTAATGCAATGCATTGATAGTTTAGTGCAAAAAATACAAAGTGGTGTAGTAATAAATTTTGAAAAAATTGGTCCAGAACCTTTACCAATAATTGACAAAGAAAATGGCATGGATATAGACATTGGTTATGAAGAATTTGGAAAAATAGGTTTTGGAAATACTGACCATATAAATCATCAAAATGGAGGAGTAAGATTGTGCAAATAAAATAATTTAATTTATGATTAATATCAAATTTTTATTTAGAATAAAGTGAATGGTATTCCCAATATTGTTCAACCACCTTCCAATGCTTGGCATAATTGTCGTAAGCTAATTCATGTTCCAAAATCTGCTCAAAAAGGATTTCCTATGGGATTTTGGCCTATACCAGAATCGTACTGGCCTGAAAATACAATGAATTCTTTGGTATTTACTATTAATTTATATCCTATGTACTGTAATTACTTAACTCTTCTATTTTATGTCCAACTATGTTTGTTTGATATAATAGCCACCGAGATGTGCTCATCCAACAGTTAAGTTTTCCTGTGTCAACCAAGAACCTATGGTGATAGAAAGTTTACCTTTTGACAAATATGAATTAGAACCATGTCCACTAACACAATTTATTTTATCAAGGAAACAACCTACACTTTGTTGGCAGGTAATTAATATTAAACTCAAACATTATAATTTAAAAATCAATTAACTTTTATTGTTTTAATATTTTAGGTTTTTGTTGCTAACAGTTATAAAACTCCAGAAGTGATGCATCCGTTTGGGTACTTAAAAGCCAGTACAACTTTATCTTGTGTTAATCTTTTTGTATTGCCTTATAATTACCCACTACTCTTACCTATTCTTGATGAACTGATCAAAGTGCATAGATTAAAACAAACTCCTGAATGGCGAACTCAATTTCAAGCTTATTTAAGAAGTACACCAGGATATTATAATGCTGTAAATAATTTAAATCTCTTAGCTTTTATTTAGTTATTTAATATTTTGAAAATTAATCCAATTTATAGCCTTTAAGAAGAGCATTAACAAGAATGGGTGTGCCTAGTACTGTAGTGACGTCATTAGTGCCAGACACTGCAGACAATGCTTCATTAAGCTACTCTGTATTAAGTTATTTGAAACGTCTTAAAACTCAAGCCAAAACAGAATATGATAGGTATTTAGTATAACGCATTAACAATTTTTTTTAACTTGATTATTCTAACAATATACTTTTTATGTAATAGATTATGTACTGAAGTTACTAACAAACAAACTGCTAAGACAAATTTAAATTTGGCTGATTATGTACGTGTAAATCACATATCATTGCTCAAAAAAGATATGACAACAAATCCTCAACTACAAAGTAATAAAACATATTATTTTTAAAGAATTGAAGTAAATTTTATTTTTTATTTATTTTAGATAAATTCATTCATCTGCGGGAACAATTAAATGACTTTAATAACTATGTAGTAGGTACAGCTAAAAGAAAAAATGTAGAATGTAATAAAACTGGTGGTTCTGGTTTTCGTAATCCGTTTGACATATCAAGAAGTAAACTTTTAGAAGTAGTCAAAAACATGCAAAATAATTTTTCTCATTTATCTCAAACCAGGTTTTTTGAAGATGGTAAGTAAATTTAATTTTTTTTTAAACAATATTTTTTGTTTTATTTATATTTTATGTGATATATATAATTAGATCTGGTGCATTCAATGCCTGTTAGTCAAATGGGTAACTATCAAGAATATTTAAAACGTATGACATCACCACTCCGAGAAGTTGAATCAATGCCTGTTAGACAACACATGTTTGGAAACCCTTTCAAAATTGATAAAGTTTGTGTTACATTTTGTATACATTTTTTGTTTGTTTTTTGTTTACACTTTGAATATCTTTTTCAACAGAGAATGATGGTAGACGAAGCCGATGTTGACATGGTTGGAGCAGGAAGTGGATCATCAAGTCCTAGAGCAGGTTCTAAAAGAGCATTAGATAGTAGTCCAGCACGAAGAAAACCTGGACCCTTACCACGACATGTGTGTGCATCACCTCGACCCAGATCACCATCACCTGCCCCTTTCAGTCCTATCAATTCAATAGTGGAAACTCCACCTATACTTTTACCCAATGGAGGAGAAACAGGTTTGACTTGAATAACATTATTTTTTATTTTAATAGAAAACATTACATTGAATTAGTAATAAATCATTTTTACCTTTTTTAAAATAAATTACTATTATTCAGAAAACAAATATTGTATTATTATTTTATTTTATTCTTTAATACTAAAGAAAATATTTTTTATCATCATTTAACGTTTTGTTTTATTACAATTTCAGATGAAGAAACTCCAATTCCAGTGAATGGTGAATGTTACCCTAGGGCTATGTGCCCATCACCTCCACCACCAATTCTTGAACCATATGAAAATAATTTTAATGATGATACTGATGATGACGAGATTGTGCCAAACGATATATGTAACCATGTTCCAGTAATTCCAGAAGGAAATGCTGTTCGTCAACACTTGTTAACAATTACTGCTAATATGAATCAAGAAATTGATGAATTGTCCAAACAAGAGTTGTTAGACATTAAGCAGCACAATGCAAAAGTTAGGAAACTTTTATTCATTGAAGTTAAACGTCCTGGGCAAAGTAAGTATAATTCATATTTTAATTGGGCGTCATTCGCCTTCTGAAAAATTGTGAGTAAACAACAAATATAATCATATAGCAAAAATAATAAGTGAATCATTTTTACTAATAAAACAATGTTTTTGCTTTTTTTACATTTTTGTTTTCAGATTATACAGCATTATTCCATTGTTTGAGTACATTAAAAGGTCCAGCGTCTATCCAATTGACCTATGTTAATGACATTATTGCTGAAGCCCTTAGGTTTAAGAGAAAAAAATTAGTTAACAAATTGGAGGAATTTAGAAAATCATATATGCGAATTCCAGCTGCGGCCAGATGATAAAAAAAAAAAATAAGATATGGATTGTAGGCCTTATTCTTATTATTCTTTTTTAATATCGTGTTGATCTATTGATATTACCTGATGTGCGGTAATGTAACATCTATGTCAAACGCCTCGAACTTGCAAACCCATTTAACAAACATTTTTGTAATAAAAATAACTAGGCATAATTTATATGATGGAATAGGATAACATTTATTTAGTTCCTTTTCTATTAAAAGTTAAATACCTGTCTTCTACTTTTCCGTAATACTATTGTTATTTTGTAAAATGGTATATACATTTGAGGAAATAATTTTCATTTCCGTTATTGAATGTTTTTTATTCAATCATTTATAATTTTTTTTTTTTTTTTTGATTCTTGCTATCAATTAAACCAGTTACCCAATTTGACAGTCGGTTTTTAACAAAATCAATGCATTTTTATTTCTCCAACTACTCTTAGAATGCCAACAGAAATTTGAAAAAAAAAAAATATTTTTTTCACAAGCGGTGCTTAAATAATTAAATTAATGTAAATTGTAATTTCATTCTAAATAAAACATCTGATCCTTAAAATTAAATCGTATATATAATGTTATAAGAAAAAGTATTAAAAACAATTATTTTATTCTATTCCAAGTAAGAGTAGATATGAGGTCCTCCCCCAGGCGATGTCAAGCTGATTTATATTGGCTACCCGTTGTTGACAGAACACTGGAGCAATTATTTATGGTGGGGTGAAAATGTGGAGGCTAGATTTTTATCTGCTGCCTGGTGTACTCTTATTTGGAATATAAAAGTATATTATTGAAAAACTTAACAAATAATCAACTTCGTAATGCTGTTAAGTATAATCAAATTTGTACCTATTGCTTAAGTAAATAAAATCTTTAATCATTAGGGTTTTAGGTTGAATATTATTTGATTTTACAAATATAAATTACTTATTAAATGTATTTAATTGCTTATTTTTAAAAATATATAAAATCAAATAATAATTTCAAAAGAGTAGTTGTTAATAAATCATATTTTAATCATTAAAATTCAGTTTGTGAAAAAAACAAGTCACTAATGTAGAATTATTTATTATTATAATGGTTATTGATTTTTTTTTTTTTGTTAACACCAAACCAAATAATTAGGTAAACATGTTTTGATTAATATCATTAATATTATAATAAAAAATTAGGTAGAATCGTTAAAAAAATATTTGACGATACACTGCATTCACAGCAATATGTATATTTTATTGATTACGAATTCAATCGTTGGAAATTGAGTATAAGTTATAATTTTATATATTATTTTCAATTTTACAGTTTTTTAATAAAAATATAGAACATTGTGTCCTATAGAAACATAACTTTCTTGCACTTTTATTACACATTTTTGAATTAGCTCATTAACTGATTGTGTTCGTTTAACAATTAATAAACACATTTCAGTGTTATTAATGGATATAAGACTCCCTATGGTTTTCAAAAAATCGGATTTTCAATGTATTTAAATTCTCCGGTGATAGCATTATTATATAGCACTATGACCATCAGTACGATTTCCAACAGAAATTAATTGATATAAACTAAAATAGGCCATATCAAGTAGTAATATTAGTTATGAACAATTTGACAAATATAATTATTAATACCATAAAACTAATAATTTAAGGAAACGGGAGCTTTAGATATAAAGTTAAATATAGTATACTATGTACTACTTGCCTATCTTCAAATAGGTCCTTCCTTTTTCAGAGCAAACCAATACAAATTATTAATTAAGGTAAGCTTAGATATAAGTTATTACTTATTAAACATTACATTTGTGCTATGTTCGTTTACATGAACGCAAATGCTTTAATTTTTGGGGGTCGGGTCCACACTAATACCTACTAATCTTAAAAATACGGGGGGGGGGCAAGCTCTCACTCCGTCTCCCAACTATCAATATAAATTAAACTTTGAGTTCCAAGTATCTATCCAACCCACTCATCTGTAGTAAAATATAACATAATAATCTGTCTGGTCATATATTAGGTTTTAAATTTTTTGGGAAAAAAAACCAATTATTGTCCGTGTTTATATCACATGAGAAATTGTAATTCCTACATTTTAAGTAGGTACCTATTTTTTTCAAAATTATACAACAAATGTTTAGTATTTACTTGTTGATGACTTTATGTAGGGGATCTAATTCCCCTATTTTCGCTGGTACTTTTGTCTTAAAGTTAGAGAAGACGCCTCACACGCATTACTCTCCGTTTCCCAAACGTATAAATTTGGGTTCGTACCATAGCAGGTTAGTTATGGGTGTAATTTGGGTCCTACCTTGAAAAGTAATATCAACTAAATATTGAATTAATTTTTATGTCCAAGACTAATTATTTAATTTATTATCGAAAGAATACCTACATTTTAATTTTTATAATCTGAGCAGAATATAGCGAATGCATGGTTTCGAGGGAGCAATTGCTTCTACAGTCCTACATATTGCTTTTACTATGATGTATGTTTTTTGTGTGTCATCAATTCGTCACCTTTCGTGGAAGGTAGTAAAAATGTTTAGATTTTCTTAATCAGCATATTTTATGGAAAGAAAGAGAATTTAGTTGGAACATTGGTGGGTCAAAACTCAAAAGGTAAAAAAATACCAGTAGTTTTCGAAAGTGTAGAGAATTTTTATGTAAAACCGGTTTATTTTTTCAAATATTTTATTTATACATTTAAATTTTTTTCGATAAATGTCAATAAGAAATGTTTGACAATTTAATGCGTGGTTTCTCATAGGTTGTTATTATAGCAATTTAAAAATATTAAATATACATACGCTCTGTTTTTTTTATAATCTTTTAAAGTTTAAATTTTTTCAAAATTAAGATAATTTGCAAAGTTATTTTGTTTGAAATTTTCAAAATGTAACATTGTGGAAGAACAAATTGGCTTTCGTCTAGGACAACCTACTTCTAGGTGCGACTATTGTATTTTCTGGTCTTGTACCGTATGAAATAAAATAAATTCACACCTAAATTCCTTTATCCGAAAAGCCTATGGATTTACGATTTACTTATCATCACTCGGAAGTTTCCCGTTTCAGCCAAAAAAATATCGGAAACCAATGGTTTTAATTTTTAAGTAATATATATGTTATGGTATGTAATAAATAGGTACAACAAATATGTGTACAGTGATAAACTTTGATAATTGTCGATAACGGAAGGAATCATACACTGTATCATAGTTTATTTATAATTCGCACACGATAATTATCTGACAAATGTTAAATTCTTATACTTCGATCAAAACTGATTCTTTTAATTATATTATTTTTTGAAATCTGACCTATACTTATGAATGTGATTTTTTACGACCCGATTTTTTTAAAACTTGACATATACTTGTATTATTTATTTATTTTGTAGCACTTAAATATTTAAAAATAATGATATGTGTTCTTTCAAAACTCTATTGAGACTATACTTGTATTATAATTTAAAATAATTAAATATAATGGATATCAGAACAAAAGCACTTAGTCGAACTACGTGTCAAAACGGTTAAGTAAAAAAACAGATCTTTAAGCACTATAAAGATGTGATATCATAAATAAATGCTAAGTAAATTTAATTAAAGTACACTTATTTTGTTTTGATAATTAATTTACTTGGCGAGAAATTATTTTGAGTTAAAATGTCTATTTGCGGAATTCCGACCGAAAACTACTTTAAATTTAAAATCTGGGGTTGGTAAATGCATACTCCCACCTCCCTCCCTAGTTAATTATATTCTAATAATTAAGAAAAATATAACTTGTAACTAAAATCGTACACATTTTTCTATATTAATTTAACGAGTCAAAAATTTATAGTTAATAACTTGCCCAGCCTTGCCTATACTCTATAGTATATACATAATACAAAATACTTATTTTACTAATATAGTGATGTAGTAAAACATATCTGCGTTAAAGAGCTTAAAATTGGCCTCATTGCCCATAAAATGTGTAAGAATATAACTGTGACGTAAAACTTAAAATCACAAAAAAATCAGGTTTATGACTATCATTAATAAATATTCATCATCAAATTTATATAAAACCAAAATAAGTAAGAGATTTGTTTGCAAAACAACATTCGAGAAGCTTACAACTTCGTTTATAAAACACCACTTAATACGTTTTTTATGCACTTATATAACACATTATAATTAATAATGCATTTTAAAATACCATTATACTAATATAAGTTTTTGCATAAAAATATGTACTAATGTAAAAAATATTGGCTCCCCCCCCCCCCAAAAAAAAAAACAACAAAATCCTAGATCCACCCCTGCAATCCATAGTATAGTATCTAAGGTTTACTGTTTCTGTAATTTTTATTTGTATTCTATACATTCCTGAAAAATAGTAGGACTCGTTAGTTATAGGTACCTACTGGTAAAATTAATAACATTTTTTAAAATTACGTTTTGGTATTCATACCTATTTAAACTGTATGGCAAAAAAAAATTGGGGTTAAGGAGTTTAGGTTGGTTTATTGACTAGAGACATATAGCTCACTTATAAATATAATATAAATATTTATACCCATACGAAATTTGAGTTCTAAACCCGCTCTTGGGTGTTGGGTGGTAGGTATTCCGTCAATCTAAAACAATTGATCGCATGACAATAAATTACTCGAAAACTTTTAATCGGAAAACAATTACTCGCAAACAACAATTAATCGAAGAAAATTGTTTGAATATCTAAAAATTATACTATTAATTAAAATACTTAGTGAATATCTAAATTAATAATTAGGTATTAGGTATTTATTAAAATAAATTTTAACAAAAATTTCTAAAATAGGTACTTACAATTAAAAATTAAATTTGCCGTTGAAAATTATAGATCCATGTAGATAATCGAGTGTTCAGATCATTATAATCAGAGCAAATATTTTATAATACCTACTAACCCACTCTTAACTCTATCTTGGTATTTTTTTTTTCGGAAGTTAGGTGTCTGGTATACTGCTCAATTTTGAGTTGATTTATGTTTTTTTTTTTTTAACTTTTAAAACCTCAATAAAAAACTATATATATATGGATATTTTCCGCTTAAGCTCGACATAAAATAGTTATGCCAATCTTCAACGGAATTATTTGTTGTTGCCAAATCTTGTTCTATTCTTAAAAAACAGTTCCAAATTGAAATTGTCTGTGTTTTTCGTCTGCTTTGTCTAATTTTCCCAACCAGATATTTTCAAAATAGTTTAAAAATAGTTCTAATATTCAACTTTATTTTCTGTATGATAATTACTTACAATTAAAACACTATATTATGAACTACACAATGAGTAACTACACCTAACGACTAAGGCGAAGGTTGTCATATATAATAGAAGAAAAACATTTTTATTTTTATTAACTTAGCTTGTTTGGATGTAAAATTAACACTTAAGTTGATTAAAAGTTCAAGTTAGACGATCAAACGATTGCGCGGACGACAAAGAGTGCCACAGCCGACCAAGAGATGCCGCGCCTACGCTCCTTATATAATATTATTTTTAACTAGTTTTAAAAAATAGTCTTATTTACGATAATTAATACCTACTTGAAAACTTTTTATACACATTTTTACACACTTCATATTAATGATAAAAACAAAATATATTCCTTCGTACTGGTACTTCTATAATATTCTTTAAATTAATAATCTTATTTAAATTTGCATAAGATATAACGTTAATATTTAATATTAAACTCACAGATACACAGTCTACTATGGCATATACGTCAATATACTACTTTTTAATGTAACCAATTGGCTAAAAATTACTCGTAATCAGACCATTTCTCCGTAATGTGTGTCTTAATGCCGATCTTCAAACAATAATTATAAGTATATAATAATTTATATCGAATTTATCGAGGAACTTATATTATAACTTATGACGAACAATCTGAAAAAAAAATGTTCGGTAAATGTTTTATAATTTAAAAACATAGAACTGACTGTAATAATAATAGTTAGACTTAAAAACCGAAGGGTACTAAATTTTAACTTGTGGGTGCTAAATACCTTTTTCACTCTCCAAGTTGAGCAAATATATAGCCATTCTTGATAAAGAAGAAATTTATAATATATAAAGAATTATTATTCTTAAATAAAAACAGATATAATTGATCATAATGAACAATGGTCTGTCATGTGTGGGGTAGCGCACCATCATACATATATTACACATTAGATATATGCGTACATTCCTTATACTCACATGACACATGCAAACCATTAAGAATACTCAAAGGTGGGCAAGTTAGTGAAAATAATACACTCAAGTTAAGTTAAGAGAACACTATAGATCGATACATTAAAAGTTCTTAACTCAGTTTAAAAAAAGTTAATCTACTTTTATATCACATAAAGAGTGACTACGTTATTTAGAAAGATCTAATTTCCTAAGTATTATAATCATTAATAATATTGTATTAAATTGTTTATCATAATGTACAGCAGTGGCACCGATTGTCCAAAAAATACTATGAAATTGTACATCAAGGGGCCACTCGCTGTCCGTATGTATTTATCTTTGTAGTTGAAATTCTTTATACATATCATTCTGTATAATTTAGATTTTAGAGTTTTATTGAAAAATATCCTGGTAAAAGCATGTGCACTACTGTATAGTTCATAATATTGTCTACAGACTACTGCAAACTACAATAGTATAAACAGCATACTATTTGACGTGTAAATATATATTATTTATGTATATAGTACTTATCAAGCGGTGGTTTGCCTACCTAATAATATGCATCTACTGCTCGCATTATCACGAGCGAGTCTCACATAGAGTTAAACTTTTTGACGGGCAACGAAGTGCACGGGATCAGCTAATATATTTTGTGAGAAAAGCTCTTTAGGAGGCCAAAAACAAAACAAAAAAACATAAGTGTGTACAAATTCTTATTTATCTGACAACAACATGCATAACTCGACCGTCACAGTACGACGACGAGACTGTAGATAGATGCGAAATCATTAAAATTATTATATTAGTCGACAAGCGTCGGGTCGCTCCGAGTGCATATATATATATATACAGTAGACGCCGCTTATAAGACTCGCGGATATAAGGTTCAGTCGCTTATTAGACTCAAAATCGTCTGGAACGGACCGGACGTATCAAAATACATTAAAAAAAAATCGGGTATAAGACTCAAATTTCGTGAAATAAATAGTAGAAAATAAACTTTTTTGGTTATAATTTAGAAATAAATTGGTATTGAAAAATTAAATAATATTCGTGTTGATTATTCCTAGTTTCTGTTGGTACCTTACAGTGGCGTAACTATGGGGTAGCGAGGGGTAGCGGTCGCGACCCCCAAAATTATTATGGGGTCGCAAGAGTATCATTTTGCTACCCCAAAAATATTTATATAATTTGATAAAAAAAAATCGTCGTATTAAGCCGCGTACACACTTGTAACATTTGCGCGTAACATCCTTTGATGCGACTCAATTTACCGACAACTGGTGGAACGGTGTTACGGCGTTACGGCGTAACAGAAAATGTTACAAGTGTGTACGCGGCTTTATAGATCGTAGCGTATCATGAAAAAAAAAAAATAGTTGTGAATTTTCATGTCACCGAGTAACTGAT